>NW_027526335.1:64715662-64788412 GCF_048455015.1 Haemaphysalis longicornis | reverse complement strand
CTTCTAATGGCGAGGCTTACGCGTCACCTCTCTTTTTCACAATGAAACAATCTCAACTATTGACAAACCATGAATGCTTATGATGTAACGGGAACCGTGTATATAATTAGCGGCCCTGTTCATATTTTTGTTGTCGGTAACACACAACTGAGCTGTAAGGACATGCCGCAATCGTAAACTTTTTTGGCTAGGCATATCTACAACTTCGCACAATTCCAGAAGGGAAAAAGCAGCAGGCGTAGTGTTACGGCCCCTTCTCGGCGTTTTCTGATCGCATGGCAATAAAATTATTTACTGTGCTTTAAAGAAAAAAACATTGAAAGTTGAGTGTTACTGTTTACTTTTATTGTACACGCGTAGACAGAGTTTCAAGCGAGCAGCCGATTGCAAAAACTTCTGTGCTGTAGATTAATGCGTCAGAACGCAAGGTATACAGTTCAGTCAGGTGCGTTGGCCCTAGTCGTTGTCCTTCATATAATTAATGGCGGCGATTTTTTAATCTTAGTTTTAAATCACTGAGAATACAACTAATAGCCGTTGTAGTAATAAACGTTAGTGCAGGAAGCAGACAACTTGTTTACCGTCCTTGTAATAAAAAAATGGCTGACGATTACGATGATTCCTCCTGTGCAAATTGAGTGCTGCGCGAACTGCAGTCTTCTCACTCACGGCGCATAGCTGCTGCGTGTCAGGAAGTGATCGCGTCATCGGTGAACGCACGACGTCATCGGTGAACGCGTTATCTCGCAGCACTTCGCCGCCGCCCAGCATGTCTCGCACGGTCATGGCATACCGCCCTCGCCCTCACACTTTCCTTCTCCGCTTTCCTGATTGCTTTATTCTCCATCGCTCGGTTGCAACGAGGCTGACGGCGACGCAAAACCACAAGGGCGGACGCTTAAGAGCTGCGCTCGAAATTTTAAACAATTTGCTGATGGTAATTAGGTAGGATAGGGGAAAGGTATTCGACAGAGGCCAATGATGATGCACATGTTCCTAAATTATTGGTAGCTTCCATTTTATCCATGACGTCACGCCACTAGCTGCTCTAATGTCTCTCTGCCTGTCTGTCTGTCTGTCCGCCCGTTCTTCTGGCCTTATTATAAATGTTCCCATAATTCTTACACTTCATCACGGGAAATTGCGGGCAGTATTTTCTTCTCTAAGTGGAACGGAGAAAAATGAGTAAAGAGAGTGGGAGAAGGAGGAGAAAAAACAGGCAAACTCCAATGGTCGTAACTTGCAGAACGCGCGATAACTGAGCCCTGCATACTTCAGTATTCACGGGCGCTGAAGCGAAATATGTGCTACAGGACGTCCGTCACGATGGAAACCAAAAGAGGCGAAGAAAAAAAATCAAGCAATGTATGGTACTCGTGGCAGGGAACTATCAGTCTTTGGACAAAACGAGACGATCTCTCTACCACCTTATCTGAAGAAAATAATGAAATGAAATAAAGAGGCTCGCTGAAAACTCTTCTCAGAGTGGAGAGTGTCGGTGTTTTGTTTTTGTTTTTGACACGTGAAAAGGGTGAAGGCTGACAAAAGAGCCCAGTTATCTCAAATAAATGTTGACATCATGCAAACAAAACGCGAAATAAAAAACACTGCAAAAAATACACATACGGGAAATAGGAGGAAGCTAACATAAAATTGTACTTTATGGTCACCCTCTGCGGCATTTCAATTTGTTTCTTACCCCACCCCACATGAGCAACCCCACGTGAGTGCCAAAAATGATGAAAAAAACTGAAATCATACTTGAAAAAAAGTGCTTGTGAAAGTGACGAAAGAATGGGCGGAAAAGTTTGAGAAAAAAAATGTACCCGTTTTTTACGAGAATATAAATGAAGATGTGCGGATGGTATTCCACAGGGAACCACCAGTTCGGAACAGTACTCTCCGGGTCATTTTTCTTCTTCAACCCCGCATTCCAAATCCCCCAGTGTGCGGGGATTCTTCGTAAGATGGCACGGCTGCAATTTTCTGAGCCGAATAGTTAAGGTCGCTGTAGATCAAGGCGGCCATAACCTGTTAGCAAACCTGACTAGTTTCGCCTGCGATTTCGCGTATCAACGGCTGGCAACTAATAGGAAAGAGCAAACCGGATTCACAGGGTGCTTCTCAATTTCTTGGTTCAAGTTTCGCGGCCTGAGTGTGTAATAGCGCATATCCTTCTTTAAATTTTACATTATGCTACTGCCATTTAATGGCGTGATAACCTTCGAAGCGCGGGACTAGGTTGGGCCACTGCCACATCTGCGTCGTTGTTAAAGCTTTGGAAGTCAACGCTTATTCCATTCTTTGTCAATAGCAACGTTTATGGCATTCGTGTTTTCTCAGAGTTTCTTAGAATCGATCGGGATATTTTGCCTCTGTACCAACTCTTACGGGGCGGCAAAGCGAATGAGACGGGTCTGGGTGCATAGGGGAACGATGTATTCACGCGATATCCTCCATAACGAAGAGGCCCCGCAAGCCATGCGCCTCGCACAATTTCGTCTCCTTCAGAGATTCGTGTGTTCGGTGCTTTGTGCTACTGTCAACCAACGTATTCCCGTGACCATACAAGGACGTTATTGTTTATATTTGGTCCAGCTTAACATTGCTTTGCTTTCTGGTAGACTGGTACAGTTAATATATGAAGAAAGCTCCCATTAACGCGTAAGACTTGAAGGTAGCGATGCTGTACGCAACCTTCACGGTCATCACGGTGGTTTAAGTCTGCGGTTGCATCCAATTTGCTTCTTCTTCGCTGCCGCAACGACCTTAACTCCATCTTTGTTGCTATAAGTGCAACGTTCCCTCATTTTTTTGGAAGTAATAATCATTACACATCACCTTGGAGGGACGTACGCTATGACATGTCTTTCTCGTTCCGAGCAAGTGTTGCCACGATTACGGTGAACGCACGAGCTTTTTTTCCCGATCTTTTCCAATCTCCTTAAGTGGGTATGGTTGGTTTGACAGACGTGCACAGGAGACACTGAGCGGTCGTCGCGGGGCACGCACAAACGAGCGCTAGGCATTCCCTTGGTTTTGTTAACTGTGGACACGCAAAATTATGATTTTGTCAACAGCTTCACTGTTTTAAAAAAAGTATCTTGCTGCCGTCTTCGTCAAGTCCGATTTGACCTTTTGTTTATAGCTGGTTAGCAAGCGTTCATTGGTGTGCGAAGGCAAATCTGGACTCCTGAAGTTATTTTTTGCGATCGCATCTATGGTGTCGATATTTGAAGGAGATCAGTACACAGAAACAAAAGCAGGAAGACACGGAACCCAAACGCTGAAAAGCAAAAAGGGTGACAATACAACCAGAAGCGTGCATATCAAGTAAGTTTGACGCCATCCTCTCTAACTACAGCACAAACCGGAGTTAGAGTCGCCTTCATTTTAAGGTGTGCGTTCTTTAATAAAAACCACTGATTCTTGGTCAAAGTCAATGCACCGAGGCTTACAAAGATTGCGCTGCACTTAAAATATATAAAAAAAATATTCGTACAAAATTGCAACAAGCTGATGTGGGTATTCGAATTCAGCGATAGCTGTCGCACTACTGTCGGTAACCTAGTGGAATCTTCTAAATATTTTAAGGACACCCGTATCGTTCCAAATTGCGGTACCCTGTGCAGGGTGGACCACTTGCGTAGGCTTATAATTCCAGTGAATTGAAGTAGAGTGCCCCACCATCCATCGGGAATTCTGAGTGTCGTGCGTTGTCCAACAGCCTTCCTTCGCCAGTCCTTCCGTAGACTGTGTCGACGGTTGCAAGCCCTCCAGAACTGCTACAACCGAAGGGTACGCTGGCACACCTTTTATCAGGGGCGAAATACTTTTAACAGGGGGACGGTGCAGGGCAGGAACACTTGGAAAAACACAAGCCTCAGACATTTATACGGGCGCCTTTCATCAACGCGTCGAATCCTATACTTGTAAACTTGACCCAGAATGTGAAGATGGACGTGCTGTAGAGTAAATGCTGTCCATACCCACTGGCGAATGGGAGGTAGGAGTATGTTTTCTAATGATAAATAGAGCTCACGTGAGCGGATATTCTTTAGACAGCGGTATGTTATAGCTGTATTGCAATGGCCACAAAACAACGGGATCCGATAAATGACTGCAACTTCACAGGCAACATATTTGTAGGCGTGGCTAAGAGGTCACTTCTGATTAGGAGTTAAATGTTTGGTTGCTTTTTTTACGCCATTTACGTCGCAAAATGTTTGCAAAGGTATTGGAAGCCTTAAAACCATCGTTAACACCGCGAACGGACATTCATTGTTCCATTCTTAAATTTATGTGCATATGAAATGACGGCAGAGTTTATTTTCAAAATCAGCGCCCTCCTTTCGTTGAACACACGTTCTAAATGAATTAATCAGTTTATTCCTTTCAGTCACTAGAATAATTGAGTTCAAACCCCTTTTCCCTGAGCCGGGTATCTTGCTTCGCACAACTGGAGCATAATAAAGGCTCACAAGACTATTTCCAGTGCACATATTAGACAGGAAAGGGCGATGGCACTATTCTCAAAGTTTTGAATGCGCTCTCACAGAATGAATACCCACCAGAATGCCCACCTCTCCACCATGCTTAATCACATGTCATGCGGTGCCGTTAGTGCAGGAGCCACTAGGGGAGTCGTTGGGGCGCCAAACCTCTGTATCCCCAAGATGGTATATCAAGCGGAAGAAGGTAGATATAGAAGAAATTATTTTCAAAAAAAAAAAAACGTGCGTACTTGTAGACGATTCTTTTACTTTCGATGAAGCCAGGCATAGATCGCTTTATGTGATAAAACTCTTCTAGTACTACTTCAATACGCGTATTAGTTTGTTACGCACTCATAATTTTGAATCTCATCCATTTAGGTAGCAATAAAAGTGTACACTGTGAGATATATTGCTTTATCAGTTTTAAATGTCCCAGCGATCGTTGCAAGCGTAGTTCAATTTCCTCAGGCTGAATATCATTAGATCCAGAAAACGTCGTTCAGTGTTAAAACATCTAAAATTGACATTTTGCAAACCCCGTCTGCTTACACTCACGAGCACGCACCAACACTTTAACCACCGCTGCTTTGGGAAATTTCAGCTAAATACAAATACACAATCGCCCCCTGTTTATTTCAGTAGCAAGCTAGTCTCCCTTCTATTAGCAACACATCACACGGTTATGAAGCTATGAAGCCAACCCTCTCGTCGCCTTTATTTTAACGACATCTACGGGATAGTACGATGCGCGTCAGGCTTGTGCAGGGTTACTGAGAGCACGGCTCCGGAGAGCATGCTGGCGACATCAGATGGTTGTTGATGGGTTGAGGTAGCTCGATATTGCGCATGCGCTGATCTGGAACAGGCTCGGGCTGGTCGTCGTTTCGCGTGGGCCCATCAACTTGGGCCCATCAGCGTGGTGGTGATGGGCCCATCAGCGTGGGCCCATCACCACCACGCATGAAGGGCGCTTCTTTTAAATGCAGAGCATTTCTTTAACTCGCACTTCACCCGTCGTCCCTCGGCGTTGTCCGCTCTCAACAACAGGTGCGGGCGCGCATGCGCGTGCTCCGGCGCTGAAAGAGGCGTTGCTGCAGCAGGTGCTACCTCCTCTCCCTCTACTGCGCGCGCTAAGGCAGCGGCGAAGCGTCAGCGTCGAGCGGCCGATCCCGAGCGTCGAGAACGAGAGGCCGCCGCCAGCCGTCAGCGTCGAGCTGCGGATCCATCGAATCGAGAGCGAGACACGGCTTCGAAACGTCAGCGGCGAGCGGCGGACCCCGCGTTACGAGAACGAGATGCCGCGGTCGGCCTTGTTGACGTAGTCCACGACGTACGCCGCGCACGCGTAGTGGTCGAGGATGATCTACAGGTCCATGTTGGAGTCGAGAACCCTTCCGATCCACGGGTTGAACGCGTTCACGCGCTTCTCGGCGGGGGTCCTCGCGTGAAGCACGCACGGACGCGACGCGCCAGCCCGCAGAATCTCCGAGTACTCCTCCCCGGACCGCACGTCGAAGGCGCACAGGAACTCGTCCAAGCTCGCAAACTCCCCGTGCTCCAACGCCTCGTGCATTTCGTCGTACTTGGCCTTCAAGCGCCGTCGACGCACCCGTACGACAACAACAACTACAGCTACCACCGCCAACTACCACAACCTAAGCCACGTGACCACCCCCCATGCTCTGCATTTACTCGTGTCCCTCGCGCGGGGGCATGCGACGGGGGCACTTTTTCGCAGTGCCAGCCGTGAGCGATGACGCGGCAAAAAGGAGCGGACAGGCATCGATGTAATAGCACACAACGACTTGGGCTACTTTCCCGAATCTCACGTGTAGCAAACGAAAAACAGGCATCAAGAATGGAATGCAGCGCTTTCCGCGGGAGCTTTTATGCTGTTACGTAACGGCCTGTGGTGGTATTTCGGCACGTCAAAAGACGAGCTTATCTCCAACTTATGGCTGGCCCTGCGAAAAAAAAAAGCGCCCATGAGGGGCGCTTTTTTTTTTTTTTTTTTGCAGAAGAAAAAAGGCGTCTCCAAATTAGGGAGGTCCATGCGAAACGACGACTCGCCCGAGCCTGTTCTATATTGGCGCATGCACAATATTGAGCTATCTCCAGCTCAGCAGGCACCAGCATGCTCGGAGCCGTGCGCTCGCTTGCCCTAGACAAGCGTGACGCGCACTGTAGTCCAAAAATCAACTAAAGGTTCTTGCAGCTGCAGCTTTGAACATGTGTAATAAAGCACATGAAACGGCAGTGTTGGACACCGTATCTAAAAAAGGACACGAAACGTAGTGCCCTTGGTTGCACCAATTTTACAACCACAAAATCCGTTTATTATTCAGAATTGGATTGCTACACATACTTTCACTGCATTTCGTTTCACTTATTTACTTTGATGGCCGTGGGGTGTTACGGAGAGGACGGGGACAATCACAAAGAAGTTAAAAAAAAAAAAACACGGCAGGGCAGTTACAAAATACGGTAGCTGACTGCTGACTTGAAGTGCGCAGCGTCACTGATGGAGACGATGGAGGCTGGAAGGCGATTCCACTGCAAGCTGGCCATCGGAACAAACGAGTTAAGGTAGATGTTAGTTCGGGTGTTCGGCACACTAACTTTTAGGGGATGATACTAGTCTTACAACTAGGTGTCACCTCATTTTCTGTCTTTGTGAAGATAACTTATTTGGTTCGGTTGTGCCCTGCCAACTCTCCACGCACCCACCCACCCAACCACTCACCCACCCACCCGCCTACCCACCCATTCACCCACACACCATTGAGCAATGGAAGAGGTGGCCGCGCAGGGCCAAGTTCGCAAACCCGGAGTTTCTTGTGACGCGGGCCCGGACCAACGCAGCACAGCTTGGACCACCGGACTGGGGTGTCCACCCCCTGCCCACGTCATCACTCAATGCACAAAAAAAAATGAAAACGTTTTCCTATTCAATCAAATCCAGTGAGTAGACAACCCGACATACACAGTGAATGGCTGAAACCAAAATCATGTCCGGGTTAAACGAACGAGTAAGAATCAGGCGGCACTAAACGTAGACCGGGAACGTGGAGATGGAATGGGAGAGGACGCAACTGGCGAGACGAGAAGCAAGGTGTCAACACCTCCACCGAGCTGAAATTCGCCGGCGCAGCGAAAACTCTCGCACTCCCATTTGGCCCCTCATCAAGGAGCATTTACTCCTTCTTTCCCTTCCTCTCTCCTCAGCGCGCACAGCCGAAATTTTTTCTTTCTTCTTTCCCTTAACACCTCTGCTCCCCAGTGCGCCTGCCTGATTCTTCGCGGATTCCAACGCAGCCAGAGGGTCCTTTAACTAACAAGACAAACACGCCTCGGGGGAGGAAGCCCTGTCAAGGGGAGAGGAAGCGTCATAGGGCCTGTAATCAAGCTAGGCTCCATTCTTCACTCCACTTAGATGGAGAAAGAAGAGAAAAATAATGTAAGTTGAGCGAAGGCGGGATGTAGCCATGACGACGACGATGATGACGATGGCGATAACTTTCTCGAAATAAAAACATCGTACAGCCTCCAAACATTTTTCTGTTTTTTTTTTTCGCTCTTTCTCTAGACGGCAGTCGACTCCCGCCTCCGCGTTTTTACTTGGTCTTTTTTTTTTTATTCAATTTTATCTTCTGCCACTAGGGAGCCCTCATTCAGAATTGCGCTCTGTTCCGCAAGTCCCATCTCAATGAGGTCGCAGTGCTGTTCCCCACCTCCCCCTCTTTTTTTTCACCTCTTCATCGCGAGGCTGAACAACACAGCATGCCGGGTGCTCGCAACAGAAAGTATGGAACTTTTTCTTCCTTTCACTATTCCCGCTTTCCGAAACGTATTCCTCCCTGTTTTCATTTCTGTCTTTCCAACTGTGCCTTCTATTCACGCGTTACTGGGTCTCTCTGTATAAGTAAACGCGCTTTTTATTTGCCGTCTGCATTCGTTATTTTGCTGTCGTACCCGCTTTCGGCCACTCCCTTGGTGAGGTACCCGTTCCAAGTGCGTTTCTGCTCTGACGCAATCGCTCATGGGTTATATTGTACCGTTTTCCCTTCAGATGAAACGATACCACCAGCTTACGTATCAGTCGCCAAGTAAATAACAACGACATAATCTTGAATGCTCTACTGCTTCATGTCTCTACTTTGCGTCCTTTCTTATTACTCTTCCGCTTCGAGACAAAACGGACGTTCCTAGATCATTTTTTTTCATGGGACCGGCATACGCGCTCATTAATTTTGAGGCCCTGGATTTATCTTTGGCTTCTTGCACAGACGAAATAACTGAGAAGCGAGTAGTGCGGCTGACTTCACTCTTTGCCCACGTGAGGGGGAAATGAAGCTACGAGCTGCTCCGTCTTCCTCTTCCGACGTTATGTGCAGGGCCCGGGGACGTATATTTAGGGCGATATCACCGTACTCTTCGGACCCATTGAGCGCGTTACTTGTTCCGTCTGCGTGAAAGGTCCGTACGGGCAATTAGTAGTTCTTTTCCGGATTGTTTATTTCGAGAAATCTTTCGTCTAGGTTTGTCTGAAAGGCTGTACGCTATACGTTATATGCCCCTGAGAGGACATACGTCGACACGATGTGGGGAACATTATGACTGAGGACGTAGTTCATAAAATGGCTCTGGTCACGTAAAATCTCATAACTGAATCCTACCGAGGAGGAATCAACTTTGGCCCCTAACTCAACAACTACTGACAAAAAAAGCTGTTTTGCGGGAAAACACAGCCCAAAATGACGTCAAAGGCTTCGCTATCAACCCGTGTAGGCTCCGGCAGTATACGCCGGGCTCCCTCGCTTATCCTACATATCTGCTAATTTTGCTCGTTTTACGAGCACCGCCTGACGTGGAATGCACCAGATTGTTTTGCGGCCAAATATATTCATTTTGCTTAGTGCACACTCTATTTTTTGCATACATGATGTACTCACAACATTCTATCACTCGTCGGAGCAACATCAGGCAACGGTGAAAATTAGGTCTTAGAAACGTTTGTCCCTAGTTGTTGATAAGACAAAGACCGAACTTAATATCGGGAAGGGAAAACGTTTGGCTCATTCGAGATATCGGGGACTGCATATATTTGTTTATATACAGAACGCTGGCTGCTTCTTACACGCTCATTGCTCGCCGAGAAATAACGTGTAAGAAATGGTAAGGTGGTGAAGGAATGTGAGGGAGGTGCAAGCAGGGAAAAAAGCTCGTCAAGAATTACAGCAACACAAGTAATTACTATATTATCTCATTTTAATTACACACATTAAAAGACACGGGCCCAGAAAACGCATTTTTGATGGCTTACATCGTGTGAATGCCAAAGCTCTCACACAAAAATCTGAGCACATGGTTTGAGCCTTTATCATCTCTTAGTAAATTACTAAAAGAGTAATTTATCGAACTGACAGAAGTAAGACTGCCTATTTTTTGAACCACAAGGGCAAGGCTTTGCTTATTGAACCCACAACTGAACCCACAACCTGAATCTGAATCTGAACCCACAACCTGAACTGAATCTGAACCCACAACCTTGGGAAAACGCGTTCGAAGGTTTCACAAGTCAGCTACAGGAGTGACTTAATTATCCCCCATTCTTGTGTGGTCGAAAGCGGATGTCAGTGCTCCCTGCGTTCAGGTGTGATAACCTGCACCACTCCGAGAAGTATGGGACCAGGGAAAGCTTTTTTTTACTTCCCGTGGCAACTACTGGAGCGTGCAAGCCGTGACTACACCAGCTCTCTCTGCTTTCCTTACTGGGTCGGTTCAACGAGCCACTACTGCTACCCAAATATCATAAGATGCATGCACAGCAAATCCCCGGTTGCGGTATTTTCGGTGACACAGGTAGCACACGAGGGTTCCTGGCCTGTGGAATCCTCGGAACATGCTGATGATGATATCATGAAGTTTATTATAATATACTAAATATAAATATAAAATTAATACCATAGTAAACCCGAAACTAAACACAGCAAACACGGAAGTGGTCCATCACAGTAAGCTCACGAGTAAACTAGTTAATACAAAAAGCAGACATACGGCTTACTTTCGCCAGGTAACTTCAAGGTGCAAGTTGCAACTTACTGCAAGCAACAGAGACGGATAAAAATGGCTGTATGGCTGGGCACTCCTTTGGACGGCTTATATCTCCAGCAACACGGCGCAAAGAAAGCACGCGTGTTCGATATCCTCCAGCGCGAGCTGTGCACGACACCTGGCGTGTTCATTTGGCCGACGCAGTGTAATCTACCAAAGCGAACAAAATGCGCGCGGAAGTTGTTCCGCAGCTATGACGAGCCACCATGGCGCCACGCTCCTTGTTAGCGCTCATTCTTAATTGCAACGAACAATGACAGTACACGTCCCATTAAGTGATACAACCGCATTATCTAAGAGCAACTACGTGACCCAGCGACTCGCCTCGCCGTTCAAGTGCGGCCAGGGAGACCTGATCGATGCCCAGCGCAAACACGCGCGCCTGAGCGACTCCTAACAAAACACGCCGACTCCCAGCGACTCGTAAACAGTGCCCCTAGCCCCTCTCGCATCGCCGTCGTGACCTCTTAGCGTGCGGAAAGGCGTGCTACGAATTTGCTCTGCATGACGGGTAGACGAGCTTACAGGTTAGCCGTAATAGCGGAACATAACGTAGAAGATCTGCTGTCCCCCATTTTGAACTTACACGGCTGTGCATCTTGCTGTGAGTGGAGCATCGCCCTCGCTTCATGCATTTCGTAGTATAGCTGATTAACCGCACGCGGGAAGGTTTCGGCCAGGCCGCAGGGGTAGTGAGGCTGGATATGCCAAACGGCGCTTCTGGGCATGTGCATGTAGTTTGTAGATATGTGTCGTGATAACAGCTTGCTAGTAATGAACGAATGGTTTAGAGAAAATTGAGGCGTCTAGAAATAAAAGCTCGCAACGCCCTTAATTTGGTGGCATCATTTGAACTTGTTAGCACTGAAATACATTGGTGATATCTCTCTGTTTATACATTTACAGAGGAGCGCTATCAAATCTAGAAGAAACGAAATGTGAAAATTTGTTAGCGCTTTTTGCATGCGCTAACAAATTCCGTAGCGCAAAGGGTTTAAGGAATATTGACGGATCAGTAAGAGCCCATGAGTTTCACCCATATCTATTTCTTTTCAAAAATCTCGCATGCGTTTTTGTACGAGATTTGCGTGATGGGGGGAGCTTGAATAATAATTTTTTCAGTCGCAATTTGCAAAAAGGTGGATCCTTAAACAGTAGTTATTGCCATGTGAACGATATTCATACTAATGGTAATGGGTTCATTCACCAAGAATCTTAATACTCCGGTGCGTTTGTATGAGCAATATTTATTAAGGAGGCGGTGTCGAGACAAACGTTAAACCACAACGGATTTAAAAATTGTGCCATTTTCTTTATGAAAATATTTTGACCGCTTCTCATTCAATTAAATGGAAAGTTTCTACAACGCTGCCTCGTTCAGATCATACGTCCCTCAAGTTATCTAGTCTCTAGATTTTGCCTCTACGCACAGTCGGTCGCATTATCGGTCGCTCGGTTGGTCTTTCGTTCGCTGGAAGCTCACCAACCTTCGCTTCGTGTATGAGGCACGCATGCCGTAATTCATAACTGTAGAAAGTCATTCTTATATAAAGGAAGAGGTTTCTAGTAATGCAGAGTCAAGCTTACATTTTTTTCCGGCATTAAGTATCGCCCGGTGTTACTCTGATTGTGCCACTGCAGCTCTTGTAGCGTATCCTTTGGCCCTTTTGGAGAACATTCCACAGAAGCCGTTCTCCAACACGCTGAAATTAAACAACTCGTGGATTTCCCTCATACTTCCCAGCATAGAATCATTATAGTATGTGACTCGAGAGAGTTGTTCTTATAGCACACTCTTTCCAACGGGAACACATGCTCACGAATCAAAGCAACATAGCTCTTCTCTCGTGATCGTCCCGCAATTTGCAGACTCCAGTTGAGAGGGCGGAAAACGAAAGTCTCTACAAGGGCATAGCGTCGTGTCAGGGCCACAGCTTCAAAAACAGCAACTCTGCAGCAAAAAAAAAAAAAAAAAAAACGAGAGCATTTTTATGATGCACCGACAGCGATTTTAACCAATCCTTTCGCACGGGCACGATGACGATGAGTAAAATAAGCTTGGGCTGCCGCCATGAGCAATCGACCGGCTGCTGATAAGGTTCACCTATGCGATGGAACTTCACAACGCCAACACCATTCGTGGAGTTTTGTTTGCTCTTCAGAACCACAAAAAGGGAGAAGAAAAACCTTACACCCCTCCGTCTAACGACAACGATGGCTGAACGCGAAGCTTTCTCATGATGAAATCTTTGGTTGGCCAATTGCACACTGCCAGTGTATGCTACTCTTGAGGTACGCATTTCTTTAAAAAAAAAACACAGCAACTTTTGGGTGTGCACTCCGCAGGCCTAATGTTTGGGTTCCGGGTGTATGGCGCGAATCGGTACGTGCTTCTTGGTCGAAACGGAGCAATCGGATAGACGCCGGCTTTATTACGCCACGGACCCAGATTCGGTTCCGGCAACGGGACTTTTCTGTCACTTCCCTCATGATCATTTATCATGATCGTCAGAGAAAGTTGGCTTTCCTGCAGGGCGTACTGGCGTACAATGGCGTCTGTGAGGACACGAAATCTTCGCTTTAAAAGGGAGATGGAAGCGAGAACCAGCGCGGACCGCTTTCCTTTGCTTCCTGACTTGAAGACTCCATGAACGAGCTCCGCCTGCCGGTGTGTTTGTGTAGACGGCTCGGTAGAGGTGCTTCCACGAGCGCAAACGATCAAAGAGAACTGACTTTTTTGAGCAGTTGCGTAAATAACGGGGCAGCCGGGGTGCGGTGAAAGTAGAATTATAAGCAGCTCCCGAGGCCTACCGCTGGTATGCAGAACAGGGCAGTGTTATACGATCACGTGTTTTTCACGCCGCCACTTCCTGGATCGCCTGGTTGTTCGGTTGAAGTTTTTCCTTGTTTTGTCCCATTTTAATAGGGTTTTGTTTTTCTTCACTCCTGCTCGCCGCATGATTGCTGCAATAGCTGGCGTGGTGTACGGCTCGGCTGACTGGCCCGAACTTTCGCACGACGGGGTAGTCTTCCAGAACGGGGTCGTGTAGACACAGATACATGAGCAATGTGTAGAGGCAAGGGTGCAGTGTGCTTGTTGTTTTTCAGTTGGCTCGGCCTGGGAGTAAAGTGGCACCACGTTAATACGTGTTTCACCGAACCAGAAAAAGAAAATGAAACAGCCGGGAAAACGTAAGAGTGAGTAAAGCCACGAAAATGGGCCGTCGTTTAACTGGCGTAGTTAAATCACCCCATATCTAGAGCTCCATTGTTGCCTACTTGGTTTCTGCCCGTTCTGCCAAATGTAGCAGTCTTTTGTCTTTTTTTTATTTTTATGTGCATATTTAGGATGGTTCAGATTCCAATGGCGGCCTGTCCGGCTCCAGGGATTGTTGGCACCCCCTGCTACGTCACAGGTCTGACCGCCGCCGTGGTCAGTTGCTTCGCAGCCACTGGAGACTGAGGGCCGTGGGTTAATTGGCGTGTTCATGGGATAAGAATGGCGTGGAGTGCATTCGGCAGGCATTCTCAGATAATTAATGGCAGCCTACTATTGCCCCTGAAGAAGAAAGTGTAGGACATCTTCATCTTTCCGGTACTCACCTACGGAGCAGAAACTTGGAGGCTCACTAAGAGGTTTTAACCTAAATTGAGGATGACTCAGCGTGCAATGGAACGGAAGATGATAGTTGTAACATTAAGGGACAAGAAGAGAGCGGAGTGGGTCAGGGAACAAACGCGTGTTAAGAACATATTAGTAGAAATTAACAATAAGAAATGGACGTGGGCAGGGAATGCACTGCGAAAACAAGATAACCGGGTAACAGCGTGGATCCCTAGAGAAGGCAAGCGTGGAAGGGGGTGGCAGAACGTTAGATGGGCAGATGAGATCAAGAAGTTTGCGGGGATAAACTGGTCGCAGTTAGCAGAGAACTTGGGTATACCGGCTGGTGATGATGATGATGATGATGATGATGATGATGATGATGATGATTTAGGACGGGCGTCAAGGCATGTTAGTTGTCGTAAAATCACGGTACTACTCGCTCGCCGTCCCCCTACCCGTGAAGGTCGACAGCCAAATCGGGTGTTGTGAAATCACCCAACCACTCTCTCGCCGTTCCGACCGTCTGTATGGGTGGTGAGAAAGCGCAGTGTGTAGAAGGGCGGTGTAGAAGGACTGGCGCAAGTGACGGTATGGGTGGTGTAGAAAGCGCCGAGAGTAGCAAGGAAGGAAACAGCAGACGACGCGCCGAGACCGATCTCAATGCTACCGCAGCGCCACCGCCTGGTAGGCGGCAGCACCTGCCCGTGCCGCTGTACTGGAAAGCCGCGCGCTTTACCAACTGACGTAATCTAAAAACTCTGCACGGCACCATTACAACAGTGCGGCGGCGCTAACATCACGCACTTCCGGCGTTCCGAAGTGAAAGAAACTTCCGTTGTAATGGGACCTATGCCGGGACCGATGGCACACAACGTAACAGTCAGGAAAGCGCAAGTGAGCAGCGTAACAGCGGGGTTTTACTGTATATGGTTGTGCACTTTTCCTGCTTATTTGGAGCGCACAAAGAGGAAGTCTGTGGAGCATTGACGAAGTGAAAGTGAAGACATAGCCTTTTTAGGCGTTGTTGTTTTTTCTCTTCCTTTTGCCATTTGTTACAAAATGCTTTCTAATTTTCGGTACGGGTTCATGGACCACCCTGCAAGACACAACAAAAACAGGTATTTTAGGAAGGTAATGCAGACGTGCTTGGAATATTTCCGCACAGTCTTCTTTTAAAATTTAATCGCAAGGGTTTAAATTCCCTTTCTGGGAAACTGATACTGGGGGAAAATGTTTACATAGAGCAATAAATTGTTTTACAAACGCAACTGAAGTGGCACCAGGGCAGCAAAACACATGTAAAGTGCTGTTAGGATGGAGCTTTTGTAGTGTTTTTTTTTCAAGAATCGCAGCAAATAGAATTTGCAGCCTAACGGGTTAGAAACCGTAAGAATTCGATGCAACGTATTTACTGCAGACTTGATTTGTAATAAAGCAAGATAAAACGTTTTTTAAAGATATCCTGTGGACACGCTTAGAAACAAAGTTTTTCAAAAATCTCCAACCACCTTTTGGGTATTTTTTAACAGTAACAGGCGGAAGAAAATAAAAAAAACAGCTTTCACCTTTATTGAGAGTCGAAGGACTCCACGTTAACAAACCCATCACGACGAGTTTTGTTTTCTGACCTTGTGCATCCAGTCGATCGCCGTGGCGGTTGAAATTCACACATGCCCAATTAACCCGGCAGTTAAAGGCGGTACAAACAAAGAGTAATGGCGAATTCCATTGGGAGAACAGGAGCAAGTGGACCGAGCAGCCACAGCAGCACACGGGAGTAACGGGGACGTGTGCTTTCGTTCCGCGAATGAAACATTCACGCTGCTCCGGGAGCAGTGAAAAGAGGGGGAGGGCGTGAAGTCAAGAGTCATGTGACCAAACTTTTCCCGCTCTCGCGTCCCGGAGCATTTCGCGCGCTCATGTTTTCCGCACGCTGCTCCTCGCCAGTTTTGCCAGATACGTGCCCGTGGTGTTGTGTCTGCCTTCCGCATGGCGACGAACGAAGAAGCCGAGCAGATGTTGATGTCCATGATAGGGTCACCATCGTATCTCCCTAAAATTAGCTGCGAACGATAACAGCATCCGCCGTCTTTTCCAGATACGACTCTACCTTCGGTCGCTGCTCTGGCGTGGTGAACAGGTGCTCGAACATAAACTCATGCAATGTCAAATCGTCGTCGTCGTCGCTGCTGCTGCTGCTGTCCGATGATGAGTTTGCGCTTGAATCTGTGGTGCTTTCATCATCTAAAAGTAGCAGCATCGTCCAGACGGCCGCGCTTAGCTGCTGCCGAACGCACTGAGCGACTATCGCGGCTGCTGGTTTCCGCCATTTTTCTTCCGCCACCCGGGGATAAAACCAGAAATGACGTAAAAGAGGTCATGTGACTTCCTCGGCGTTCCCTGTTACTCCGCCGCTGGCGACGGAGCACCGAGAACTGGTCTCGGCTGCTCTCGGCGCCAAAAAAGTGCTCCTCCTCGACAAATGAAACACAACGCCCCTGCTCCTGCCCGACCACTGGAAGACGCCAGAACTCGCGAGAGCACTTTGGGTGCAGTTAGAAGTGCTCCTGTTCACCCAATGGAAATCGCTATAAAATGGCGTTGGTTGTGCCGGAAATGAATAACTCTTGCAACGTTCCGGAGCGCAATGCACTGCACACAAGTGGAAGCTGCAACACGCTTGCTCGATAATGTCAAGTGATACTCAAGTTAGGATGAGTATGCGAGTAAACCAAATACGCTACCTTCCTGCCGAGAGATTTGCTCTTCGGGAAACCAAAGAAGCAAAGGGTTGTCATGGACAAAAAAGATAGGCAAGCTCGTTATCTTTAGCTGTGAATGACGGAGCGGTGCGCGACGCCGATGTGACGATATAGGAGAAGTTGCGAATGGCATGAAGCGGGAGATCGAACGGGAGAGTGAGTGGTTGCGCCTGATGAATGGACATGCCATCTTTGCCGCGGCATAGATGTGAGAAGAACATTCGTTGTAAATAAGACGGCCCCAAATTAGTGTGTTGAACCGAAAAAAATATCGGTTCGGTTACGGTTCTGGCTCAGGCGAAATCATTTCGTTCCGGTTCAGTTCCGGTTAGAAAAAGTCCCGTACCGAACCGGTTCGCGAACCGGTTCGGGAGCTTGAACCGGTTCACGAACCGGTTCGATGAGTTGAATTATCACTGAAAATAGAAAAAAATATTTAGTAGTTTAAAACGACAGTCAAATTAAAACACAAACAAAAATTTAAAATGCTGCTGTTCCCAAGGGCAGTGGCGCAATTGCAAAGCAAACTTTAAACAATCACGAGATATTACAAAAACAGATGAAGAGGCGACGATTTACCACCTACTTTCTCGCCCAGACTTTATTTTGTCCTAGCGAGTATTCATAAAGCCACCGCCAAAAGATATCACGGTGCGATATATTTTCTGCCCTTTCCTTTTATTCGCCCATCACGCTAACCTTGAAGCCTTAAATATAAACCTGCATACTGGCGCGTTCTAATGCCAGCGCTTAGTACCAATGGCGCACATTTTTATATTTGTAACAAAGCAGAAAAATCCCACAGCAGGCACATAAATACTACCACTGAATTGGATTATTTAGTCACCCTGAATAATTTGTTAGCTGTCGCCTTATCGCATGTGATAGCCACACTTTTGTTAAAAGTAAGCTTTAGTTAACGCTCAGTAACTGCATTATTGGTCTGACCTTTTGCGATGGCTATACCGGATGTGTGCATTACAATCCCCATGTCATCGTATCGCCTGACCCCCGGCCATCGTTCCGTGTGTTACACTGCGGAATCTTAAAACAGATTATGCTGTTACAAAATGAAAGGAAAAGTTTGACGCGCGGAGCATGAGATGGGACTTTTTTGGGTAGACACTGTTTAATACGTCCAGAGCAGTACTTCCCTCCGGAACGAGTAGCAGGGGAAGTAATGTAGCGAGTTGGGCAGTCAATACAAATGCACCTTCGAAAAAAAGCAGATCTGAACAGGCAAAACTGCAGAACAAGTAGAAAAGATGATCGCTGGGCGAATGGGACTGTGTGAGGTACCGGCCTGCCTTTCTGCACGTGTCATCTGCTTTATTACGGTTTCTGCTTCCAAGACAAGGTCGAGGGCTGCAGTTTCTTGCCAAGGGATTAAGTGCGCACCTCAACAGTTTTCCCTGACCTATCTGTTGTTATTTGTATCTGTAAAAAACGGAACTTGTCCACTGTACTGTCCTCAAAAACTGACCGCGGAGCTCACTTTCTTCGCATTGATGACATGTTTGATTGTGAAAGGCAGGGCAAAGAAAAGTATATAGCAAGATCCACGTTTTTGTGCTTTTTTTTACTTATTTGGTTTTACTTACTTTTTGCATATTATGTTAAAACAACGTGATTCGCCTTTTATTTTTTGTTATTTTCCGTGTAAACACATTTTAAGAAACTGGCGCATTTGATGCCCCGTGCTATATCTCTTCTTCGAGGCGCAGCTTATGTTGCAGGCCAGCAGACTTATTTTAACCAGCTGGTGATATTAAACGTGGATCAAAATCTCGGTACACGGACGTTCTCAATTTCCATCTACTTCAGAAAAACGCTCGTGGGGAAGGGAGATCGAGGCCACTTGTGGTCAGCAGCAAATGGCTTAGCCACTGAGCAGCTCGTGCGGTCACACTTGTCATGTATTAACAATTTGCCGGTGTCGGACCTTTTAAAAAATTATGAAATGCTAAAAGATTGCACACATGAGGTGTGGGCTTTAGCTGTTGCGCAGTGGAGCACTCCTGCAGCCTGATTGCTCCAATAAACTCCAATAAAGGGCAAAGTCGTTTTATATCCCCTACCAGCTGCCGAGAATGACATATCGTTTGGTCAGCTTGCACTACGCTCGCGCTTCCAGCAGCAACAGACCATTGCTACATTGGTGCTCGCTCATTTCCCCTGTTGTTACATAGAGCGTGATAATGTTCAGTTGTCTGGAGGCGAAAGTGTGCGAGTGGGTATGAAGTTCATGGTACGTGAAAGAAAAAAAGGCCTGAATTGCATTGACTGTGCAATATCAACAACGGAGGGTCGAACCGTTTCGGCATGAACCGGCAACCGTTATTTCTGTTTTCGGTTCAGTTCTGGTTCGGGTTCAGCGTGCTGAACAAATAACGGTTCGGGTTCGGGTTCAGTTCCGGCAAAAATACTGGTTCAGTTCCGGTTTTCGGTTCGATTCGGTTCCGGTTCGACACCCTGCCCCAAATTTTGTTGTGTAACGTGCCTTTTCCGCACGTCTATGCATCTATCGCACCCCACTCCACCCTCGTCCTCCCCCCCTGAAATGTTTGCGCCTTCGATTATTTGCTAACATTCCCGTGTACGAATCGTCATCGACTCCAGCCACCTAAACAACTGCAGAGTTAAGTAAAACGAAGTACATAAAAAATTCTGGGCCAACTCCACTTATGTGAAACCTGGGGAGGGGCGAAGCATGCAGTATATAAGTGTATTCTTGGCGCCTTGGCGTTTTTGCCAAATCAGATGAAACCGTTGGGGGTAGATATATAGAGCTTTGCTGTAAAAGTCTAGTGTATTTGAAGCACGAAGTGTAATAGCTCGAGGCGTAAACGAGTGTCCCGGTGTTTTTTAGTACGCGTTACGTTCTAGCACGAGGCATAAACGAGTGTCCGGGTGTTTTAGTATGGTGACTACATGAGACGATGGCGAGGATGACGACAGGAGACGCCAAAAGTCCGAGCCCGGAAGGGGCTCCGCCCCTGAAATATTTCAACAGCGATAATGAATACTTGTATTGCATTTAGCCGAACAATGTTATTTCGTTTCTTTTGACTGAAGAAATGGTGTATTTTTTGGCATCCTCACAGGCCCAAAGACCATATAGTCGGACTAAGGGATGAGATATGGAGAAACACACTGCCGTTATGTCTAAATTCTCTCTTTAGTGAATCAATATTTTAATTTCAAGGGTAACACATCCAGCGCGATAACTGTTCGTAAAAGGTGGTGCTGTTTTTACCTTCATTGATGATAATAGCTATACACGCATCCTTTTCGACAAAAAAGTCAGAACGCTGTCTTAAGAGGATGATGTTAAGAACGTGAAGCTGCTTTGTCCGTATCGCAATGGCGAAATCGGATAGACATCGGATTCATAACCCGTGGGACCCAGGTTATTCGACCACGGGAAGTTTTTTTTCTTGAAGTACTTGATGTGCTTTCGCTTATGATGACCACTAATTGGAGTCCTCCTCTTCCTTGTCCTCTATTCCCACACCAACAGAGTTCCTAGCAGGTAGTGCTCCCTCTACCATGAAACGCCGCTTGCTGTGGACGCCACCTTGTTTCAGGCCTCGAGAAGCGCAGCTCATTAGAAACGACAGCCTCGCGGCAATTAATTAAACGATCCCTACGGAGGCCTCAGAAACGCGCGGCCGCGTTCACCCAGGCACGCAGCTCCGTACACCGCACCGCGACAAATACCTCCGAGGGGGGTTGACCTATAATGGAAGGGAACGAATAATTTCGAATTCCGCTTGACCTCGCATGTGATTTCACAATTAGGCTTTCGCCCGCTCTAAGCCTTCCTGCTCCGTTCGTCTACGGGCTCTTTCCGGAAGTACACAGCGTGCCAAGTATTTTCCACCAGGCTGGAAGCCGCCTCTGTGTTCACTTTCCGGACGGTGATGAAAGGATCAATTCTTCGTCGGGTAAAAGTTTGATACAAAATGGTTATTTCTTCGTAAATTTGAAAGAAATAGGTTGGTAGTAATAAAGATTCGCCCCATTACAGGTTCAATAATCTTTGCCTCTGATGATGCGAACAGCCTTACGTTCACGAAAGAAAGCGTATCAGCCTTACACACTTATTTATAAAAGCCGATTTGTTCTTGGTGTAAATAACGTTCTATGCGTTCTCCTTCGTGTTCATAAGATGTAGTCGTGTTACAAACGTACGTCTTGGCGGCCGAAACTGCGAAAGATATAATCGCTTTTCCGCGTATACAATTGAATTATCTTACACACGAAATTACTTGCCCTTCGTCGTCTCAAAAATCTTCTCTAGGCATTAGGGCTTTCAAGGTTACCAGGCCGATCTGAATTGCTTTGTGCGACGTAATTGACTCGGTTTTCTGCAGTAACAGTGACATTAATGGCGGCGACACCATTTGAATGAAATAAACAGTTGATAGCGCTGTCTAATTATTCAATAAAGTCGCAATATATGCTCCCCTCACGCCTGCGTAAAGCCTATCCGCGCCTGGGACCCGCCACAGAGAAATCAAAGCTAGCTGACAGATAAGAGAGAAACCTGCTCACCAAATTCAGGTTGCGCACACCCGTAGCTATATCTGCTTTAGCCACCAAGTATCGTGTCTTGCACATTTTCATCAACTCCGCAAGCCAACCGACGAGCGTTTCAATCCACTGTGCAGGCCAATCACGACTTGTCACTCGAGCGAAACCTGCGCATCAAGCGACTTACAGAGCAAAGGAGCACGATGGCGTCGTCTGCTTCTTGTTTTGTCCTCGTGACACCCACCCAAGGAAAACGCCACGTGCGCCGATAACATTCCGCTGCAAGCATTCCGGCGCCTGCAGCTGCCTATAGGGAGTCGCGGGCTAACAACGTCCGCCCTGGGCCTACCTCTACGTAATGCGGATCCACGGCACAATGGGCGCACGTACTCACAAGCTATGCATCCGGACCAGGCTATTTTATTTCGCAGAGGATCAACCTCGCTCGGCAGCTTATCTGATGGCTTCTGCACTGCAGTATACTAGTTACTGCCCGAGACCGCAACGTAATCCCAGTACAGGCCTCCTGAGGCCACAAGCTACACCGTACGCCCCTTGAACGCCGACGTGATCTGCCCCTTTGGCTTACTGCGGTTTGGCCGTGGATTGCCTGCTAACCTTCTGCCACTAGGCGCAGATACCTGAACATTGCTCCACACTCCCTCGCCCAATTCTACAAGGATTCCTCGTCAAGCCTCCCTCACAATGGGATGGGCTATGTGGCACAGCACGGGCAATCCCCACGAACGATGGTGCTGGGGCTGAGCCACCATTCAAGAATGCTGGCCGCGCGCCGCTAGTGCGGTGCCAGCCACGAGCGAGAAATAAATGGAAACCCCAGTTTGTGTTCACCGGCGAAAGCATTCGGACGTGTCCCGCCTGCGTATAGGCGTTTCCTAGTCAGCACAGCCAAGCGACGCATGGCGCCATCTAGGGGCATGTTTTAAACTATGTCCACGTGCATGTGGCCCTAGATTTAATCGCTCAGAACCGCTTGGTCTCGTAGTTTCCGTAGGGTTCTCCCCGATTTCGTTATTACGACTGAATACATGACGGGAGGTATCTTCGGATATTTTAAGGAGGTTGTGGCCAGCGTGAAGTTTTTAAACGCAAGATTTTCAAAAGAGTATTTAAGTACGGTTACGCGTAAGAAATTGTGCCATGAAATTGTCAATGTTGTGTTCCCTGTCCCCATGTACAGGGCTATGTACTGTGGAAGGCCCGGTAGCGATGTGCTTAAGAGGGTTAAAAGAATCCATCTCCCCGGCAATAGCATAACATTACACACAACCCCTCTTACAAGGCAAATTATGCGTCAAGGGGCTACGTTGAGAAAACGAAGAAGAAGAAGATCATCTTCACTGCGTGGTCGGGCTGGAAACGCAGAAGACAACGAGAAGAAAATGCTGTGTTGCATTGTCAAAGCGACCTGCGGGTTCCTCTTACGGATAGTCTACGGGATTCCAGCAGTCGCCGTGATAGCGACGTTCGGCTGGAGCTACTATGCCTACGTGTTCGTGTTCTGCGGCCATTACGTCAAGGAGCAGGCCCTGCGTTCCGTCTTCAACATGGTGTATCACCTCCTCTTCTTCTTCTGCCTCTGGCCGTGGGTCATGACCACCTTCACATCACCAGCACCCGTGCCACAGAGCTTCCACTTCAGCCCGGGCGAGCGGCTGGCCCTGGAGTCATGCGCGAAATTCCCGGATCGTAAGAAAGCGGTGCTCGAGGCTATGGCAAACAAACGCGGTGTACTCACGCGGTCTTCGCGCGGCCTTGTTGCGTACTGCAACCGCTGCCAGTGCATCAAGCCCGACCGCTGCCACCACTGTTCCCACTGCAGAAGGTAGTACAGAGTGAATGCTTTTTTCTTCTGTCATGTATTTGGAAGACGAACGCTTGCAGGGCTGCATTGTGGGGTTAAAATATATGGGGCCTGATTTGGTAGTCTAGCACCCCCCGTGTAGAGTTTCTGAGAATAAGCAGCCTCTTGTGTGGTCTAAGGGTGACTTCCCTACACAAACAACATTCAGTGCACTTCGACTCCGCGACAAAGGAAGACCTGCGAAGCTGCAGGACGCAGTTCAAGGAGTGAAAACCAAACGCACTTGTTACTAGTTTGCCATTGATTTATTATGAATTGCGCTACGTATACAAAGGCAACTAGGACGCTAACAGTAATGGGACGAGGCGCAGACGTCCCAGTCCAGTTGGCGTCCTAGTTGTCTTTGTACGCGTAGCGCAATTCGATATGAAACATCACCAACTAGCCCCATTCTACGTCCTTTCGCCATTGAGCATAGCTCCCTAGCCAATTCGCTTAATCAATCATGGAAGGACTCGAGCTCGTGGTGTGTAACACATTAACACAAACCCTCACTGCTCGACCATGGAGGTCTGCAGGCAGGTCACATTGGGCTGTGAGACGTACCCGTTTAAATCTCCCACCAGCACAGCAAGCATGTCATCGGTGAGGGAATAAAGCCTAGCTACGCGTGCACTTCCTCTACCACCCTCCCTTCCCACCCACTCGTGCACGCACAAATCGGAAGCCGGCGATGAGCCGTGCTTAGACATGGAAGACACATGGAAAAAGTCGCTCCGATAGCCCTTCCAGCTGAACAAGAATGTTTGGCTCACGATGGCGTTCCAAGCGGGAAAGTTGCCTTTCATCTGGAAGGGATCCGCAGCTACTCGACGAGGTGAAACTTCAGGCGGCAATGGCAGTTGATGTACGTTCTGTGGCATCGGCGTTCCGTACGTTGTTTTCGCGTTAGATTGGTGCCTTATCTTTCCTCGCCTCCCAAGATCCCCACAGAGCCGCAGGCATCTTCGTAAACAAATTCGTCCATTCATTCATTTCACGAAGTTCGCGCGACTCTGCGCGCCGACGCCCCTTCTATTCCCGTTGTTCTTCCTCCTAGCGAACGACATGTGTCCGTTCTACAGTGAGTCGAACGTGCAACTGCTGATAACGGCGCTAGAGCTGTTATCAGACGATTGCGAAACTTCAAAAGAGTGCTGGCGAGAGGTATGACACTTGAGAAGGATGCGCCCGCGGTGGCGAGGATTAGCGAAGCAGCGCTGCCGAGTAAATCAGCTTCACCGGAATGAGAACTAGGAGGGGGAAGACATTGCAGCAGCGCTGCAAAATTACATCTAGGTTTCTACCCCGAAGTTGCCACGTAAATGCGTCAGACGTTTCCCTCAGTCTCCCGAATTATTGGAAGAGTGACCCATGGAAATACCGTGTAATTGCATCCTATGAGGTGCTTGGCGGCTTGACGAGATGTATGGCCCTGCACACACGGTTCCCTGATCATTTCAACCTATCCAGGTGTCCAGACCCTTTCTCTTCTCGATAGTTCTCCCAGCAAGCCATTCGTGACTATTTGGGGCCTATTCCCTTTTTGTCGAATTCAGGATCCCCAAGTTCTTCCGCCACTTGGTTTTCTCTGATTCAACGTATTGACGGACCTCATGGTGACACCAGTGATGCCTTCATTAACAACGTCATTTGCGAACCCGTCATTGTTTTTTTCAGGGATATTGTGGTTGTTGAGCCCCTAGGGCTTCACATTAACATGTACAAAGAGAACTTCGCTTGTAACACTGGAACTTTCCTTCTCCACGCCTAGCGCCGCCACAGTATGCACCATACACTCCCTGTTACTTCCCTCACTCCTGACAGCCGACGGCGCACAAGAGAGAGGACGCTATTATCTCCTCGTACGGGCAGCACAGGGCCTTTGAACTTGGTACCAAATCTGACAAAGGCAATTTGATTAATCCTGCTAGAAGGTAACTACACGAAACGCACTAAAAATGCTTTTATAGATCTTTTACGGTTTTCTCTAAAAATACGAGCAGTCTAGGGTAGTCGCGCGGAAAGTCATATAAGCAATGCCCTTTTCGCGCACTTGCAGGTGCATCACCAAGATGGATCACCACTGCCCGTGGTTCAACAACTGCATCTCCTTCCGCACGTACAAGTTCTTTCTGCTCACACTGTTCTACATCGCTTTCCTGGGCACGTATGCCTCGGCGAGCACGTCCCTGTACTTCTGGCATTCGGATCCCCGTCGCGGCCTTCTGAAGTACTCGATCCACATCAGCTTCCTCGTCCTCGTTGGCGCCGGGATGGCGCTTGTTATGGGCGGATTCCTCTCCATGCACCTAGTATTCGTCGCCCTCAACCGCAGCACGCTCGAGCACATTCGGGGGCCGAAATTCGTAGAGAGCGGGGATTCGTTCAACCTGGGTGTTCGCCAAAATTTTATGGAGGTCAGTACGCTTCCAATCTAACTCGCATTTCAAGCGGAAAGCCGTGATCATCTCCTCGAGACTTACCAGTTCTATCATAATTAACTTACACTCACAGTTGCCTGTATGCACAAAACTAGTCCAAAATACGAGAACAGGACGTTTCCTTCTAGGTAATTTTTAAGGATTGTAAATGAGAACAGGTAAACCCATCAGGATGTGTACTCATATGAAGGATTTTTAATGCGTGAGCATTCTTGCACCGCTCCCCACCAAAAATATGCCCGTTCGTCCTTCTGCCCGTAAGCCGTGACATGTGAGTATGTGACATGGACAATATGGAGTGCTTATTATAAGGGTTTTTGTTTTCTTCTACCAGTTTGTTTAACCCTTGCTTGTTCGAAATGTCAGGCTAGCTCAACTGCATTTTTGCTTTTTCGAGGGATGCATTCTTTAAATTCTGCAGGTTCCAATTAAACACTCCAGAGAGAACTTGGCGTCGTACAGACAGGGTAAACTGTGACCGCCATAATGACGCAGAAGCACCCGCACAGCCGGTGCTGTGGCTTACTGTACAGGCACGGCGCCCCCGCCGGGTTCACAGCTTATAAGACGAAGCATCTTCATTTATTCGTTTTTGAGGGCGAATGTCTTACATGTATGGCAGGAAGGTGACCTTGAATAGCCCTGTTGCCGCCACGAATGGTACAAAAACACGTGGCGGGAAGCGAACGAAAGCATGCGAACGAAACATGATGATTGGAAAAGTTTTTTAATGATTGGTTAGCCTCGATAAAGATCGGGAAGGTAGGTATAGGAAAGTAGAAAGATAGGATTTAGGGTGTATTAAGATGCATTAAGGTGGATTAGGATGAATTACGGCCGTATAAAGTGGGATTAAGGGGCATTAAAGGCATTATTGTAGATTAAGATCGCTTAAGAAAGAATAGTGTGTTTTAGGATGCCTTAGGGTGGATTAAAGCGGGTTAAGATGAATTATAATGGTAGAGCAGCGTGTTAGCAGTGTCGGCGGGTGGATGCGTGTATAAAACGTACGTGTCGCAATAGTATGCCAGGCTTTCGCCCTCAAAGTCCGTAAGCAGACGTAAATGCCGGGAGAAAGTTTTTTTTTTTTTTTTTTCAGGGTGGATACACACTGGCCTTTGGTGGTGCGTGCTTGTGAGCCACATGATGCGCCGTACCCAATAAAAATTTAGGTGCGGATTATGGTGGCTACGCCACCTTTTTCTCTCGGCCGACCACTCATCGCTTTTGCGTTGTTATTAGCACCACAGTGGTTGTTTACGCCAGACCTAGTCATGATTTTGATAGCTTAGAAAACCACACCCCAGATTGGGAAGATACTTACGGGCTTAATGCTATGATCCCGATGCTCACGCCTGGTCATTTTGTATTACGTTCACGAAGCGTCATCTGCCATTTTAATAATTAAAAAATGATTTTTTGAAGTACGGGTTGAACTACGTTCACGAAGTGCATTCTGCCACTTTAATTGATGCAAAATGAAAAGTCGAATTACTGTTTTTTTGTTATCCTTCTTACTTTTCTCATTTTTGCTTACCCAGTTATGAACTTATGATTGCATTTATGCTTCAAGAAATGTGGGGTAATGTTACACGCAGTGGACTATTAGTACTTATTTATATGTATCACTGCGAGTTGTTTTCCCTTGACGTACTTTATCGCGAGCGACAAATATTGTAGCATCCTTCTTCATTCGATGTTTGTCCTGCTCTCGTCATGACTGCTGGTGAAGACGACAGGGATAGGTTAAGATGGCAAAGAAGCGTCTGTTTCCCTCAGTTCACTTTTTTGCTAAGTAATGCATTGATTTCAAAAGAGAAAAATGATATATTTGAATTGGATTGAACAGAATTCACATTTTTCTGGGCTAGCTTCCATCCTTTCGTGCGTGAAATAAAGAAAACGCTAGCAAACGTCCACGGAAAAGTACTTCTAAGCTGCTATGCTCAAAACTTTCGCATGGTGGGTACCAAAAAAAGAAAAGGCTGTGTTCCACAGTTACGGACACATTCGTCAATTTTGTCCATGGCTGTACATACTTCAATTTATCGATTCCGGGCTTCTTGACTGAAAAATATCAAAAGAAATCACATGAGCTTTCTTTTGTAGCTGAATCTGAACATGCATTATTCCGGCGAGGTGTGGCAATAGGAGATAGGAACACCTCCTCGTGCCGCGGTCATTACGATTACACAGGACTACAAGAGTTCTTCCTTCTCCTTTCTGCACTCCTACTAGGTGTTCGGAACGAATGCAGCACTGTGGATAATTCCCATTCATACGAGCCTTGGCGACGGTATACGATTCCCAACTAGGTTGCACCCAGACGCATCCACCTCAACCACCCCACGATTGCCAACTAGGCTGCACCCACACGCATCCACCTCTACCGCCCCACCCAAACCTGTGACTCCGAGAGGCAAGGGCGTCGTTCCCACGGCTGCAGCTTCATCCACCAGAAGAAATAATCCGCCCCGTTTCCAAAAAGCTGCCGCGAAAAATCAAGAAAATTTGCCTGGCCGGGAAACGGTTGCGAAAGGTTCCCTGTCAGCCAGAGACGGCCCGATGGGCTCACCTGTGGTGAAATTAGCATCGTCTTCAGCGCGAGCACCTTCCCTTACGATACGTTCATAGAGCAAGAGGTACACCTGGAACACTAGACCTGCTCACACGGCCAACGGACTCTCTAGACTTCTGTGATGCCGCACTTCTGTGCCTCCCACGAAAAACCTCTTAGTTAATGGCTGAGTACTTGCTGCCACATGTTTCTGTTCTATAAGGACACGTTCAAAATGAACGGTACTTAGTTAATTTGCAGAACTGGTTCTTCCGAGTAACAAAAAAGACCCAGTTTATTGCGTATCACGTTCGTCATAACGTAATTATCAACGTTACCTTTTCGGGCATTGTAAGATGTCATACTGTCTTGCCACCTGGAATGCGAATGAGAAGGAATTTAATAAAAATCCTGATCCCGAGGGGGAATTTGTCATAATTGTGTTGCACAGGTGCTAGAACGCAAATTTTAACCCCGTGTGAAATTTGACTCTGTGAAAGGAAAATACTAGCATAAAGCCCCTCACATTTGACGAGAGCTCTAACACCGCCCGAATTTGGCCACGCGTGTGTTGCCAAGCATTCGATACGTGTAAGAAGATCTTTGCACTGTACCCGTGTCGAAGTGCACCTGCACTATATAACCCAATATACACACGGTTAGTCTGGTTCCCGCTAGGTCCTACCAAAGTCGCTAGCGTTTACGCTAGAGATGGAAGTGAAAAAAATGTGCGAGAAAGGCGTATTAGGACATTTTATTTTGAGCCAGACAAGTTCATAGAATGGTTTTTCAGGTTAATGACATAGCTTTTATAGAACCGATGTTACAGGCACAGAGGCTATACGTATTTGCAGGGATGCGTAATATACGGCTGCTGTTTAATAGTCGCTTGCTTCAAATGGTGTATGGTCAACCTCCAAGGTCGCGTGGCATCCGCACAAACATCGCGGGCAAGGCGCGTGAATGGAAAGAGCGAGAGATTTCTAGAACTATCGGCTCTTGGAATAAACTGGTGACGTGGAGGAATCAAACCCACCTTGTTCCTCCCCCTCAAACTGAGCATGGGTCAACTAATGAAGCATAAGGAGCTTCACTGCAAGATGGAATCATTGGGGAGGAAGGTGTAACGAGGTGCCAAGATTCATCGCATAGCAATAGCCGCTGTGGACGCTGTGTCATTCGACCGAAGAAGTATACGGCCTGAACCTCCCTGGCTCGTTTATTTCGGAGGGAGATGTTGTATGGTCAACCTCCAAGGTCGCGTGTTATCCGCAGCAACATCGCATACAAGGCGCTTGAATAAGAAGAGCGCGAGATTTCTCGAACCGTCAGCTCTTTGAATAAACTGTTGACGCGGTGTTTCAGGATCTGTCTCTTGCATGTGGTGTACACCTGCGAACGTCCTTAAAACATAACACGCCTTTTTTTATGTCGTGTAATCAAGGAAACGTCTGCCGTACTTTACCAGGATGAGAAAGTACAATAGTCGCGGTAGTGCGCAAGCTGCGGGGACCTGTTTCGCTGAACTAAATAAAAAATACGAGTGGTTCGTTTGCTGGAGAAATTGTCATTCCTGGGACAACCTCTGCTTCTGCCCTGTGGTTTGCGGGAAAATTATACAAGAAGGGTTCAGGAATGCAAGTAGGTTAACTATTTTAGGAATTGAGCCATAATCTTCCAAGGTGTCAACATCACACCATGTTCCAGAGATTACCACACAGTCAATACAATTATACCTTCATGAACACTGGGGCGGGGAGGTTTGCACACACCGGATTCTGTAGTCATTGTGGGTGATACCATCGCAACTGCATACCACGCTTACTAAAGGCTTCCTCGCGCTCGCGCGAGAGGCGCGAAACAAAAACGAAGAAAAACGTTTGCTCGGCTTTCGGCCCGAGCTGTGCCCGGTCGTCGTTTTCTTGAGGGGCAAAGCAAAAAAAAAAAAATTCCCCCGCACCTCCCCGAAGGGAATCGTGCAGAAATGCGAATGCATTGGGTGCACCGATGAGTGTGTTGCGAGTAATGGCGTAATTAATGACGAGAGTGTGAACGTAATCATTTATTCATCAGCACCTGCTTGTGTTATCGTTGTACCTGACGGCCACAATCACTGCCTTGTGATCGCTAAAGTGCACGGTCAAAGGGTCTTTGAGAAGCATACGCGCGTCACAGTTTCGCGTATAGACCACATCAATGCAACTCCCGTGAATGGTAGTGGGGCACGTGTCAAAGCCGGCAGAGAGACAATGCATAGAGTGCCTGGTCTGAATGTACTCGACCAGCCACTCGCCACTCTTCTTGCGCACGCCAGCGTTGAAGTCGCCAACCAAGACTATGGGGTCAGAGGGCTTGGAGCGCACGCGCACACTTTCCATAGCCGCGTCCAGCTGCGCGGCAACGGCGTCTCGAGCCCCCGACTAAGAAATGCAATCGCATTTACGACGACGACGACGACGAAGGCAGAGCTACGAGGCGCGCGCTCACGTGCGCTCGCGCTGGAGGAATGCAGGCGCACATTCGCATTTACGACGACGACGACGACGAAGACAGAACTACGAGGCGCGCGTTCACGTGCGCTCGCGCTGGAGGAATGCAGGCGCACGCCGGCCAACGGAGCAAGACAACCCCCGGCTAATAAATGCATTCGCATTTAAAAACATGCGGTCACATGGCCGACGGTGTCGCCGTCTATGAAGCCGCTGACTGGAGAGCGTTGAAGCTACTTAGCGTTGGTAAACTTGTAGGTGACGCCGTAAGTCTTCATACCCGGTGCTCCGCACAGTGGAGACAAGCAACCAGCGTAGTAGTAGGCGCGTTCGGGCTGGAGCGATAGTCCCCTTGGCGCGTTGGGCGAAGGGGAAGGAAGAAAACCTCCAAAGCAAACCAATGTGTTTTAGCACGAAGAAACATAGCATATTAAGCAAATCAAAGTGTCTTAGGAAACCGCCTTAAAAGAATATGCGCGTACAACGAATAAGAAACACAAAGGGTCCTATGGAGTCGGTGGCGTCGTTGCGATTCATGCCAGCGTTGCTGTGTTGCCTCGTCGCACAATGTGTGGACATTCGCGGTGCGCTGATGGTACTGCATATCAAAAAATTGATGCAAAATGAAGAGGTTACATCCCCAATTACCTGGTTGCCGACGTCGATTCGCTATTTTTGGGATGACCACGTGAGAAACTCCGAATCAGGTGGCCGATGAAATGTAATAATCATTTCACGCGCACGAATTTGAAAGCGTGTTACAGCTCACAATGAACATCTTGATCGCTTAACGTCTTCCTAACGCTGAAAATTGCGTGATCGTGTGGAATATTTTTAATGCGTAACGTTCAGTCGCTAACGCATACAGATTTTTGACTGTGGTCCTGAGCACTCTAAGCGACGCGACCGGCTGTGGTTCAAGGAGCTGGTGCCACGCATCCTCGAAGAAGCGGGAGAACTTAATCCTCATTCGCAACTTGTCCACGAAGATATTCCTCGAAACCAATTTCGAAATATCTTGCTGGAGCTTACGGTAATGATTGGACAGTAAACCATTTATAAGGACCTCCGTTACACCACGAGAATCAACTGGAGGAGGACTAACAGCAGCATTAAACATGTAAACGTTATAACACAACAGTTGCCAGTTACACTAAAAGTCCTCAAAAATAATACGTAAAACACTTAAACATTTGGAATTTTGCGTGTCATCTTTTAATTTCGTTTGTACTAACATTTGTGGGAGCCTTAGCAGGCAGAGTTTGCAACTTTATCATATTTTGCTGCTGTAAGAATGAGCTGAATAATAACAACTACAAAACTTTTTTTCCACGTACACCACTTCACCTGGTGGGAGCTCCCGCGTTGTGATAAACCCAAATCATAACGTTCTTTTTTCCTCCAAACAATATAAACTTGCGGAAGAACTGTAGGCACATGACAAAAAATCACGGGCCATCTCCACTAACCTAAAATTTCGGTAGGTGCGAAGCATGCAGTGTATAGGTATATTCTAGGTGCCTTGGTGTTTTTGCCGACGTAGATGAAACCGTTTGGGGTTGAGGTATATAGCTTTGCTGCAAGTCTCGTATCTTAGAAGCATGAAACGCTCTAGCGAGAGGCGTTGGAAAATGAGTGTCCCGATGAGGTGTTTTAGTACGCGTTTTTCGCGTGGAGATGAAACGCTCTAGCGCGTGGCTTTGCAAAACGAATGTCCCGGTGTTTTAGTACCTTGACTACATGATAATTCGACGACATGAGACGCCGACAGCCCGAGCCCCTTAGGTGCTTTGCCGCTGAACTTAACAAGTGTTCCGATCATGTAAGTAGCACCGAAAACATGAAAGGTGTTGTGTAGCACTAACGCACCTTAGCGCATGCTGCTAGCGGCATAGAAAAGGTCCTCGTTAGAATTAATCACTTGGTCGGATTCTTCCCGCAAAGCGGAAGAACGAAGAATGCACAAAGACCGAGGGGGGAAAAAAACCCGGTGTTCGGTGCCAAAGAGTTAACCTCCTTTCACTGCACTGAGTTGGAAAATTGCGGGGAGAACACATCACTGCACCTGTTCCACGACCTAGTTCCAGCCTGCCTTATTGTTTGTTTTTACGCGAAACCGCAAATTACCCTCTGTGCGTGCGATGGGCATGAAAGAAAAAGAAATAGAAGAGAGCGGAAACCTGAATACAGAGCACTGTGTCAAAATTTCACAGTTCTGTTGACCTGGCTCAGTTAGTATTAGAGAAAATAATTGCATTTTTTTCATAATAAATATGAACAAATCAAGCAGAATTTTTTGTTTCACACTGCAGGGAATCATAATGACAAGCAGTACATTGCGCGTCGCAGCTAAGTGAACTGAACGGCATACCAGCAAATTTCTGCGGAAAATGGTGGATGACGACAGAAAGAAAGCTGGATTAAGTTCAAGCATAGAGTCGTTATATCCGTCAAAAAATACGTGAGGCTGCTAATGCTCTGTCAGCGGATCTACGTTCAGTAAAAACCGTTTCGATTTCTAGAAGAGGAGGGGCGATAAGGGACAGCATATCACAGCGAGGACGTGGCTGTAGAAAGAGATGGTCAATCGCAGAGCAACGCAGTGTACTGTGCAAAACATTTTTTATTAGGCGCATTCGGGCCCTTTGAACCCCGTGAATAGAATGAGAAGGTGGAAAAAAATTAAAAAATAACATTTAAATTTAAAACAATGAAGTAAAAAACTTCATAGTGCAGTTGTGTCTGAAAGTGTTGCCTAAAGCAGTACCAAAATTCTACAATATTAAGACAATGTTTTTTGAAAGCCATAGGTTTGGATTAGACGTCGTATGAACACGACCAGCGTTCAGCGCCGAATGTAAACACGTTTTGACGGTTTATTTATTTTATTTATTTACAAGTACCCTAAGAGCCGAAGCATTATAGAGGGGACTGTTAAGTACAAACATAATCAAAAACGGTGAGCAGTGAAAAATAGATATACATTTTAAGGAGGCTAAAAAACAATAACGTTCAACAATGGACAGGATTTATACAGTGCTAGTGCAAAAAAAAAATACAACAGGGGAAATAGGCAACAGAACATTGTACAAGGCCAGGGGTTTGAATTTCACGGTTTACTTGGACTTTGTCCTATACCTTCCTCTTGGTATGTTCTTTTCATTTGTTATGTTGCCGTTTTCTTTCCATTTTCTCCTTATTTGCATACTATTTTTCTCTTGATAACACTTTACCCTTCTCTATGTGTAAAGTAGCAAGCCCCATGATTCCCCAGATAACCTTCCCGTCTTTTCTTTGCGGTCTTTTTTCTATCTTTTCTCTTCCTTCCAAACCTTGCTTGTCAGCGAAAAAACCGAGATAAGTAAGGGCACGAGGTTTGTGGCTGAGCAAATTAGTGCCGGCAGTGTGGACGCCTGCTCACGCGTTACTTGACGGCTTCTATGGTGCATCCTTTTTTGCCGCGTCTGCAATTCTAAAACTGGCGTGCAGGCACAATCTCGAAAGTATAAAGGTATTGCAAAAACAGCCGAAGCAAAACACAAGTGCAGGCAGCATTTTCGGGTGTCTAAAGTTCAAAATTACTTGCAAGAGTAACGCTCTCAGACAGGTGCCCCCAAAGAAGATTGATTGCTGCTTTCGCTCGCGCTGATAGCGGTGATGTTTTGGACAGAAAAGTGTTGCGGATGCCCGTCAAGTGAAGACTTCTGCCCGCTGAACCAGGTGATTAGTGAACATTTGCTTTTGTCGATGTCCGTCGAACTAGTGTAGTACTCTCACCGCGAACTAGAAGTTTTAACCCTTTCTTTTTAATAAAATGTCTAAAAGGCAACCACATTTTCCTATTTTAGTTTCCTATTTAGCCTGTGAGCGAATGGTTATATTATGTATAACGGTGTTCAAGTCGGTTGAATAGCAGTAACAGATCGCTCCCTGCGCAGACGAAGTACACATATGTTTAATATCCTACTTTCTTCGAGCTCGGTGTGAATCTTGAGTCTAAAAAACTCCCACCTCCCCTCGCGGGAACTTCTGTGTAGATGCGACGCATAGGCGGAGCGGCGAAGGGACCGCGTTTTATAGCGCGCATAACGTTGAGGGGACTGCGTAAGCCGGTCCCAGTCGATGACGACGTTGGCGTACTTGTAAAGCGGCGTGGACTCTAGGTGTTTGAGCCAAGCGTGGATGTTGCTTCGCCGGAGACCGGCACACCGGTTATATGCGCAGCGCTCCCGAAGGAGAGGAAACCGCGGAAGAGAGTACTGCACATGCGCCGGCCCCAGCGCGTTTGCGGCGGCTATGACGCAACGTGCCGCGGCTATGACGCAACACAATCCAACACAATCCACTTTATTCCAATCCAATCCAAATCCAATCCAAGCCAAGCCAATCCATGCCAAGCCAAGCCAATCCAATTTAATCCAATCCAATCCAATGCCCCTCGCGAGAGAGTGTTCGCTATCGGGGAGGAGAGGGGGTGAGCGGCGGAGAGCGCAGCTGGCGCGGCGAGGAGAATGGGGGAGGGGTGGACAACGCCGACGACGACGACGATGACGACGCCGGAGGGACAAGGCGAGTGAATCAGATGCTCTGCACCTAAAATTTACCTCACCTTCCCGCGAGGGGAACCCTCTGGAGATGCGACGCCACAGCGAGCATCGGCTGCTCGCTTCAACCGTTTGCGTTCGGCATCACGTTCACGCCGCTTCGCAGCCTTGTCTTCAGTGGGGCTAGCATTCCTGTTATCACAGTGATCGGTGCTTGTTACGGTTGCGCGGGCGATAGCAGAATATTTAGGCTCCATTCAACGCATCGATGGAAATCGGAACGCGGGTGCTTGAACGACCGCGGCTATGACGCAACGTGGCGCGGCTATGACGCAACACAATCCAACACAATCCACTTTAATCCAATCCAATCCAATCCAATCCAATCCAAGCCAAGCCAACCCAATCGAATCCAATCCAACGCCCCTCGCGAGAGAGTGTTCGCTATCGGAGAGGAGAGGGGGTGAGCGGCGGAAAGCGCAGCTCGCGCGGCGAGAAGAATGGGGGAGGGGCGGACGACAACGACGCCGACGCTGCATGGACAAGGCTAGTGAATGAGATGCAGTCGCATCTAAAATGATCGCCGTTACTCTGGATGGGAAAATCGCGTTGCATGCAAGTAGATTAACACAGTAGAAAACATTCTTGAAATCTGCGCACCAGCGTTGAGTCGGGCAGAAACGTGCACGCGTTTCTTTTTTCGTTCCTTGCCTAATAGCTTCAGTCAACGCCTGCCAAAAGCAACATTACATGTATTACACTGTTCGTCGACTTGTGGGTTTTCTTTTGCACGATATGGTCGCTGGGATTCACTGCTCAAGCAATTTTGCTCCTTAGTTTCTTCGGTACATTCCAGTTCGTTGTTGTGCAAAGTATCGCTCGTGTAAAACGCGCCATTGCCGACAAAAAGCAGTGTGGTTAATTTTTTACAGTAGTCCCAACGCACAGTGTTCAATTTGCACCTTCCTCTCCTGTTTCTCTTTGCCTAAGCCCTGAGTAGGCGTTGCAGTCCTGCGCACGTGGCTCACAAAAGCCGCTAAACCTGCGGCGCACATACGGCGCACAGAGTGGCAGTGCACCAACGTCGACACTCGTTATCAGGCCATCACTCTTAACCAGTTTGGAAGTTGAACACTCCAGTCGCGTTGATCTCAATGACTGCGTCGAAAGGCGTTTATAAAGACAATCTCGACGCTCGTAATAAACACGAATACTGCGGCATCAGCAGCAAGCATGAATACAGTGTTCGCTCAACATGTGTGTCGAGCTGCAATTAACAAAAAACGGCGATACCGACCGTTTCAAATCGATTGAATACAGCGTCTAGGTGATTTACAAATAGAGCTTACTCGCTTCCTCTCTATCTATTTCGCTTAATGTCCCCTCAAACTTTTCCTCTGTTTCCCTATTTATTTCTCAGTATCATTTCAGTGCAATTGACCGGCGACGCGGTACAAAACAAGCCGCCACGGACCGTTTGTTGTGGCTGGTCCCATGACCTATTTGCGTTTTAGTCGTGGAAACTTACAATGCAAATAAATATTATTATGGTAACCGGAGTATTCTCTGGTGCTTTAAAATTTTTGTTTTATTTTCCAAGGATGAAGAATAACAAAATGGCAGCCACATAGAGACCTTTGAAAAAAAAAAGGTATCTCAAAGTTAAAGCTTATTTGGAGTGACAGCGCTGTATCGCACTTGGCTGTCGCAATCCGCAAGCCGATAACGACCCAAACTGTCACTGCCTCTCCCTTCCCTGGTTGCGCATGCGGCTTTATGAGCAAGCCCAATAAAGCTGGCGGGTCTGCTTTGGCTCAGCCACTTCAGGTATCTACTTACTGCCACCCACACATGATACAAGCACCAACTCCAGTCCTTGAATACAGCGCATGACAACTGAAAATCAATAAGAAACAACACTCCTGTGTTGCACACGGAGACAAACGGTGATCCGCAAGTAGCAGAGTTTGTGCTCTATTGAGAAAAAGCGTCTCTCCGATATTGCATGTGAGCGTGTGGCGGGTCTCTGTCATTCTCCAGTTCCGCGTATTCTGCATGACAATTATTCGGCGCCTGATCCTCAACTGCCGGACCAGACAGCGCTCCAGACGTGGGTATACCTCTCCTGTATATAATCGAGAGCAACGTCGCCCACTGCCGCTGATACGAATGTCAAAGATAAATGATCGAAATACTCTAATCTTATGCAAGGACAAGCATGCCGCGCCATTGAAGGGGTACGAAGGCCAAATACAAACGTACAGAAAAAAAATATCGAATAGCGAAGACAAGCGTACAGAGCTCCCCTACGGGCAGTATAGGAAACATTATTTCAGGCTGAACAATACCGGCTTGTAACCCCGAAACGGAAGAAAGAGCAGCCATCGCCTTGGCATGGCAATGACGACCTGCAGCGAAAATGCTGAAAAGTAGGAGGCACTGCTCGTGTACGAGAATCCGGAGAACCAGAAAAATCTGGTGAACCGCGCGAATACGGCAGCCACCACCGGAGGTTTCCTGAACTGAGGAGACCTACCACCTCGGACCGGGTACGACCACGTCCTGGCTAGTCTTTTCAGCCAATAAACGTTTATCTCTCTCTCTCTCTCTCTCTCTCTCTCTCTCTCTCTCTCTCTCTCTCTCTCTCTCTCTCTCTCTCTATCTCTCTCTCTCTCTCTCTCTCTCTCTCACTCTCTCTCTCTCTCTCTCTCTCTCTCTCTCTCTATCTATCTCTGGTGGTCGGCTCCACGCTGAGTGCTTGCCAAGTGGGTGAGATATTACGGAATGGTACGCGTTTAGGAACATTTAGATCACCGCTAACCACGTCACAGTTAGCCCTTATTATGTCTCGCGGAGTGAGAAAAAGGTACGTCCATTATCTGTCCTACTCTGTTCGCCGAGTCGAGAAGGCGGTAGGCGGCTGCAGATTTTCTTGCAGACGGCTAGCCCTCTTTTTTCAGAAGGTAACCAGCACGGTGCTTGGCCCTCCACATCGCTGTCCCTTTGTATTTCTATTTGTTTCTCTTCTACTGCTCCTTACGCCCTGCTCACTTTGTCTTCCGAGTTCCCAGTTGTTGACCTCAGGTTGTTTTGCATATATATAAAAAAAAGAACGCGCTGCTGCAGCCTGTTCCCCTGTCTGATGTATTCTGGACGCACAATCTTTGTCTGGGGTAATAGGTTGAGTGGTAGCGCAATCTGACCTGGCGTGAATACTCAAAATAACAAAGAAGTACGTAGCAGCTTCGGAAGGCATAAAAGCTGCTGAAGCCTGCATGTGTAGTTGGTATGCTTCTCTCAGAGCTAGTGCAAGTATTCAATCAATTGCTTCCGGAGTAAAAGCGTGTCTTACGTCACTTGCAGAGTTTTAAGAACTTGCATGTACAGAGGGGTGAAACTCTTCTAACATCGTTTTTATCAAGGGATAAAGAAGCGCTAATGCTGATCTTCTGGTGTTCTACACGGCCAAGGTGGCCAGTGTATGAAGACTAAATTCATTTCCAAGACTGGGAAGGTTTTTAGTAACTGAGTATGCGAGTGACCTATTCCTCTAAGCTGTGGGTAGCTATGTAGCGTACCGGGGGCTTTTTTTAAGTACTGTCAGGTGCCCAGCTTACCTGACAAAATACTGAATGGATTTGCTTTGTTTTATTTTCACCCTACTTTCTAGGCCGTGTAGAATAGTTATCGTGCTTCAGTATACAAGGTATAATGCTCAAGACATCTGGTCAAGGAAGCGACGGGGAAATCACACACATCCGGTTGCAGCTACTGAGAAGCCATTTTCTGTTGCTGCAGAGTTCCGGCTCTTTATTGCAGTGATTTATTAACGCCTGGATTTATGTGGTGATTTATTTCGTAGCGCGCGTGGCTTGTATGACAAGGCACTTACGGGACTTTACACGTTGAACTCAATAGCATGCAGCGGATGGGATCGTGGATGCCCGAGAAAGAGGACAATTCAGGGAGGTTGTTGAGCATGTGATCGCTATGTGGAAAGTGAATATTTCGCGGAATAAATAGCTTACTTAATTAACTTATCCTTATTTTTATAAGTTGATTACTGGTTCGACAGTTTTCACGTAAATTTGTGTGTTTTTTGATAATCTAATTGAAAAAGTCTAAAGAGCAAACAATCATTCGTTCATCAGAAAAAAAGTAGCTGTTATGTATTTTTCATCCAGGGTCTCGTCACGAAGAAATTTGCTCGTTCTGTACCAAAAGAGACATTTTTTGAGCAATTTATAATGCTTCGAATTTAAAGCACGCATTCCCACTTCGTCATGAATTATAAACATGAATTATAAATGCTACAAACCCGTAATTCGAAGAGAAAATGTTCGCTCCAAGCAAGTTCGCATATGTTAAACGCTACTTTTCATCTACAGTCAAACCCAGCTATAACGAACCCGGGTAGAGCGAATTATGCTATATATCGAACAAAAATAATTCAGTTACGGAAATCCATGGGAAACATATATTGTAACGAAGTTCACATCCGATATATCGAACTCTGCGCGCCGAGAATGGCCTCGGATGCATGGTCTCGGAGCGAGGATTGAGATGTGGATTGGCCGCGACCACGGAGCAAAAGCCGCGACTGAGACATTGCGCCTTGCACGGAGCGACGTGACCCCCGGCACTTTCCGTAACTGTTTTCGACGCGCGGGACTCAGGACGGAACCCGCCCACTCAGCGAGTCGGGACCAAGACGCCAGCATCGGTGAACTGCGGGAAAAAAAGGGAAAAAAATTAATCTTCCGGGAAGATCTCGCCAATGTTCCCGATGATGTCACGAGTGGAAGCCGTCCGACGCTTATAACGAAGCGCTTTCGGCAGTCGATGTGCTCCGACAATGCTTCTTCGATTTTGGAGGACGCGGACTCGAACTGGTGCAAACAATGTTTTGTGTAGAGAATGCTATGCTAGTTAAAGCTGCCAAAACGAAAGTGAGAACGAAAATAACCGCTTCTTTTTTTTTTTTTTTGCAAAGTAGGCAGTTAAGGCGGAAAGGAGCTTTATTACTTGCAACAAAATGACTATTTTGGGTGTGGTAATGGCTACTTTACTGTGTTCTTTTCTGCATGCGGGGATGGCGGAGTTGGGGTGGGGGGAGTGGGGGAGCTCCCGCGGATCTCAAACTCGTAACAATAAGCTCGGTATAGGCGAGTTCGGCTATATCGAACTATTGGATATATCGAACTAATCGCGATGCATATTGCAGTTCGCTATAAACGGGTTTGGCTGTACATTGCTCCTGAAATTGCGAAGAGCGTCAGGCCCTAAAAAGTTTGTTTTCATATTTGGAGGACATTGGCCACATTTCAAAATTGTAAATTCTGTAACACAATCTAAAAAAATAGTCCGCCAAGCCCGCCAAACCACGCCAGTGTTTTTTTTTTTTGTTTGCTTCTTCGTTTTTTTCTCTCTCTTTTTTTTCTTTTCTGCCCACCTCTCTCTAGGGCCTGTTCTCCCTACATCCCCGACCCCTAGCAGAGAAGCATGTAGGTGATCACAAACGCCGGCAAAACTCTCTGCTTTTTCAATAAAGAGCCTTCTCTCTCTCTCTGAAATTGCTTTATTATTAATGACACCACAGATAACTGCGTAGACGAGAAGTGCAAGCATGGGTAGCAACAGAATATGTGCGCTAACGTTATGCGAATGTTTTATTGTGGAGTTTGGTACGATCGCTCAAGGAGAACTGGCCTAAATACGTCCATAGAGTTAAAACTGAAAACAATGCATAGGTTTAAGAATAAAGTTTGCTGTTGAAAGAAATTTTTGCTGGCCAAGCCACGTACCCATGGAGGACCACCACTTGACCGCGCCAGTTGTTCCACGAACTGAGCTAAGGAGAATCCAAGGCGCTTGGATAGCTTCAGCAAGTAAACCGACGTTTCGCAAAGAGGGAAAAACGTTAATAGAATAATTCAGGTAAAGTACTGAAGCTGAGTGAGGTTATTGCGAAGTAACAAAAAAGTAATGCACTAAAATGCAAGCACACTGCTAAGTTATGAACATGTTTCACTATAAATGGCGTGTTTCGTTTACGTCTGTAAGATGACAACACAACCTTTATATTGTGTACTTGCTTTTTCTTCTTTTTCTCCACTGTTTTTTTAATACTCTTACAGGGACCTCAACGCCGAGCCACATCCTCCTTCCGGGCTTGAAGATTATAAACTTTGCTGGCGCTAAGCTGGACGAAGGACGAACGGCGTTTGTGCAATCCTTCGTCCTTCGTCCAGCTTAGCGCCAGCAAAGTTTCGATTCAAAAGCCAACTAGCCCCATTCCAAGCTCTTGAAGATTCTCAACGACGCCTCTGCAGCTACAGCATCGCAGCGCCCTTATTCTACTGGTGAGCGTACGATCCATAACGCCGCGTCACCACTCTGCCACGACCACGCCAACGGCCAGCACAACCCCGCGAGCGCACCATCACAGCTACCGCTGCTCGTGAGATTAAACTTTGTAAGTTGGACTTATTCATAGTACTGCTCTGATGGTACTAGGTTTCGATTTCATTTAGATATATTGTTGTGTATTTATCTCCCCAATCTATATTTTCCTTGTTTCCGACGCCAAGACGCCTCACATCCTCCAACCCGGTCACCCCAACCTCCTCATCTTAGAAACAACCCGTGTTGCACCTTGGTTAAGGAGAGTTAAAAGCGCTTATTACTGATATCTGCCGCAAGTTCTCCAAGATGTTTGTAATTCGCTTTGTAAGTGCAGAAAGAATAAATTCAATGCTTACAATATTGAATCTTCTATCCGAGCACGACAAAAAGGCGTAGCTTGGGGTGCAAAAAAATAATACCCACGAAGGGCCATATTACTACTGCAATCCACGAATTTATAATGGTTTCAATTTGAAACGAGAATTACTAGTAAATATTCAGTTTTTAAATCTTATATTGTTGGTCTCTTTTCTCTCTGTTTTCATTACTTGCATCCAGAGCTGTTTCATCGTTCCGTGCGAAGAAGATATGAAGGCCCTGACATCGCAGGCAGGATCTCTTTTAATCTACATAATTTATTCCGTGGGCAGCTGGAGTTCGCAGCGTATTCCGTCTTGGCACGCTAGCTTGGCACGCTAGCTATCTTGCAAGCGCCACAAAGTCGTGGGAAAGCACATACGCCACAGCCTCGGTGAAGAACAATGCAGTGACCTGATACGGCGTTTTTGCCGCTCTGGTTTTTCGTAGACGAAGCACAACTACCACTGGCGAAGCCTCGGACTTAATGAGGAGACGCGCCATCATAGTTTTGTAGAGCAGCTGATAAAACTGCTCTAAAGCAGTCCCGTTCACTCTCTAGCACCTTTATTTTACAGTTCGATTGCTTCTCCCCATGCTTTGCCATGCGGTTGCCTGGTTAAAGGCAATGCCAGTGTAAAGCACATGCTTTTGATAGGGCTACTTGTCGTCTTATTTTGGGCTTTTTTTTTAGAAATAAGACTGCCATATTTCACGAATCATGGTCGTTCTCTTTCGATGTAACAGGCTGTGACTACAAAAAGCCTTTGCAGGGGATTCTGAAAATAGACTTCCGGCTTCAGACAGCGCATGATGCGGAACGGGAGAGAGAGAGAGAGAGAGAGAGAGAGAGAGAGAGAGAGAGAGAGAGAGAGAGAGAGAGAGAGAGAGAGAGAGAGAGAGAGAGAGAGAGAGAGAGAGAGAGAGAGAGAGAGAGAAGGACAGGGAGATAGAAAAGAAACAAGTGTGGAATATGATTGTTGTCGTGTCGTTCGTAAATCAGAACGTATGTTTTGTGACCTGTTTATTGCCATAATAGACAAAGATATGAGAAAACGGAAGCTAGGAGAAAGACGCTGAATTTCAAATGCTGAAAGTCACATCCCTGAGATCAAGTTGCGCCCTCAGGGTTTCATACAGGACCTAAGAATTAGTTACCCGGCCTTCGAGTGTTAATGTGAATGAAAAATTTACTGGGACTTTCCTTTGCGCCTGAACAGCTGTATCAATATTAGAAAATCAGCGCTTCTTTTCATAAACACAAGGCTGGCTTCCGCGGATCGAGTCCAGATTCGGCATGCACAAGTTATGTTTCTTGATGCATGACATCTCAAAAGGCTCTAAAGGCAAACAACTACAGAGTACCTTGTTAACTTGTTTTTTATGTTACGAAAAAATTTTGCGTAATAAGCGGCAAAAGACTTTTGGGATTGCAGGTACTGCCGATAGCTCGTCAACAATGTCACAGAGTTGCGTCGTCTCCAAAGGCTAATAAAACCTGCGACGTCCGGGAATGTATGTATACGGGACGAAGACGCAGTCAGTGTGAAATATTTACTAAAAAGATTGCCGGGCGCATTTGAGACGTCTGTATTACCTCCAGTACACTTTCGCTTTAGAATGCGCAACCGCAATCACGAAAATTATATGCTGGTTTATTACGCCCCTTCAAAATAGTAATAATTGCATCAAAAATAAAGTAATAACACCGCTGTAGAGTGAGTGAGTGAGTGAGTCGAAAAATACTACCGGAAGGACACAGTAAAGGAATTCCTTCAGGTCAAAACGTCGAAGACACACGAAGAATACCTGTAAAGCGTGCATTGCCTGTTAAGCAGTAAGTCGTGCGTGAAAGGCATTCTGCTTCCACTTGCTGGATATTGTCACGTAGCCAAAGACGACGCAGTTGTCGTCAAGGAAAACACGTTTATTGGAGCGAACTTGTGCTACCTTAACAACTCAAAGTATATGCAGGCGGCGAAGCAGCTGTCAACAAAGTGACGTGCGCAGGTGAGCGTCGGGAGTCGGAAGGCCGCGGTGTGTGCTCTGCGGGAATTTATCTTTCGGCGCGAAGGTTTTTCGAACAATCACATTGCACCCAGAACACTGCAGATCAAAGGAGATTATTCTAGGCTGGTGACCTTAGTTCGAAACACACTCCCTATCAAAAGAAGATAACACGTGCGGAATAAAGAATGGAACATGCGCTTCACCTGGCCCATGGATAACATAGATAACATAGCCCGGCGAAGCCGGTGGGCAAAAACAAAACAAACAAACCCAAAAGATGGTTCGTAGCATTGCCCCCCCCCCCCCCCTCTAGATGGCATCTACCCGTGGCTAAAATATCAGACAGTCCGAACAAACAACAGAGCAAGTCTGTAATCTTGCGTCGTAAGGTTTCAGGTAAACCACGTGGACGAGTTCTGGCTGCGTGATTCGTCATGATGTTCCGGAATCACCATCGGGGATCTACTCGCAGGTAAATCACCCAACATGTCGTAGAATCCGATTGGGTCCGAAATACCTTCCCAGTAGCTTCTCACTGACTCAACGTCATCGTCGAGGGGGGGGGGGAGTCCAAACACAGACACGATCCCCTGGCCGGTACGCGGTGAGTCGGCGTCGGAGGTTGTAGCGTCCGCCATCCAGCAGCTGCTGGTCCGTTGTTTGAACTCGAGCGAGCTGGCGGGCCTCCTCCGCACGGTGAAGCTATCTTTGGACGTCGGTGTTCAGTCGTCGTCTTCTACGCGCGGACGCATGGTGTCAAGCATCGTAGTCGGCCGTCCTCCATAGACAATCTCGTACGGTGTCATCTGCGTAGTGTTGTACGCAAACGTGACATACGGGAGCCCTTCGCCCCACTTCTACGTATACTGACAGCATATCCGCGGTCGTCTTGATCAGACGTTCCGTTGGTTCGTTCGTTTGGGGGTGGCATGCCATCGTTCTTCGGTGATCCGTATTGCTGTAGCGTAGCAATCCTTGCATAAGCTCCGAACTGAAAGTCCTTCCGCGGTCCGTGAATAGGACTTCACGAGCTCCATATCGCTGCACAACTTCGTTTATGAAGAACTTGGCGACTTCTTGTTCAGTCCCCCTCCGAAGAGAGACGGTCTCTGCATAGCGCGTCATGTAATATGTTGCTGCGACAATCCCCGTGTTCTAGGATCGTGATGTAGGGAACGGGCCCAGAAGGTCCATTCCAATCTCTTGAAAGGGCCTCGATGGGACTGCGATCGTCTGCAGAAGTCCGGCAGGTCTCGTTGGTGGCTTTTTTGTCCCTGGAAGTCCCGGCAGGTCCGGACGTAGTGGTTGACGTCGGATGTAAGGCGGGGCCAGTAGCACTTAGTCTTCATTTTTTCAATAGTGCGAGCTGCGCCGGGATGTCGAGAAGACGAGTCGTCATGGCATTCCTTCGAATTTTCGTCACGAAAGTCTGCGGGGATGACATGTCTGTTCTCGTTCCGGGGCAGAAATTCAGAAGTTTTTCAGATTCTATGCTGTTAAGTACCGTTTGATGCCCTAGGCACGGCGACGTTGCGTCCTTCGAGGTAGTCGATCATGACGCGTAAGTCTGGGTCGGCACGCTGCTGGGCGGCTAGATCGCTCTCTGTCACAACTCCGAAGAACGCGCTGTCTTTATAAGAGTCTCACGCTGATGGGTCAACGGGGGCGCGGGACAGGCAGTCGGCGTCGGAATGTTTGCTGCCGGATGTGTAGACGATTGTAACCTTGAAATTCTTGCAGGCGGAAGCTCCACCACCCAAGACGGCCAGAGGGTTCCTTAAAATTGGCGAGCCAACACAGCGCTCGGTGGTCTGTCACAACCTTGATCGGTCTGCCATAGACGTATGAGCGAAATTTTGAAATGGCGCATTAAATTGCGAGGCACTCTTTCTCAGACGCTGAGTAGTTATTCTCGTCCTTCGAAAGACCACGGTAGGCATAGGCGATTACTTTTTTGAAACCGCTTTCCTTTTTGGACGAGGACGGCACCCAAGCCTATATTACTGGCGTCCGTGTGCATTTCATTTTCAGCTTTTTAGTCGAAATAAGCGAGCACGGGCGGGCTTTGCAGGAATTGTTGCAGATCGCAGAATGCTTTTTATTGGGCGTTTTCCTAGCTGAAAGGGGTGCTATCTTTCGTCAAGCGCGTGAGTGGCTCTGCAGTGCGTGCGAAGGTTGCCACGAAGCACCGGTAGTATACGCACAGTCCGAGAAATCTTCGCACGCTCTTCTTGTCTTTCAGTCTTGGGAAGTTCACTATGGCTGAGGTTTTCGCCGGGTCAGGCAGGACTCCCATGGCGCTGACGACGTGGCCCAAAAACTTGACTTTCGCGTACGCGATACGGAACTTTTCAGGCATCCGGGTTAGCCCCGACCAGAGAATAGCCTTTAGTACAGACTCCAACCTTGCAAGGTGTTCGTCGACACTTCGGGCGAATACCACAACGTCGCCAAGGTATACGAAACAGGTATGTCACTTGACGCCAGCTAGCACGGTGTCAATGACTCTTTGATACGTTGCTGGTGCCGTGCACAACCCGAACGGTAGCACCTTGAACTCGTAAAGGTCGTCTGGTGTTATGAATGCAGTCTTCTGTCGGTATCTCTCGTACACTTCTATTTGCCAGTATCCTGTTTTTAGATCCATCGATGAGAAGTACTTCGCGTGGCAGAAGAGGTCGAGGGTGCGTCGATTCGTGGCAGAGGGTACAAAACATGTCTTTTTTGGTGATTTTGTTCAGTCGCCGGTAGTCAGTGCAAGACCTTAATGTGCCGTCTTTTTTCTTTACGAGTACGACCGGTTCAGCCCAGGGGCTTTTCAATGGCTGTATAATGTCGTCGCTGAGCATGTCTTCCACTTGTGTCCGGATGACTTCCGCTCATGTGAAGACACGCGGTACTTTGACTGTCGGGTAGGTCGGGCTCCATCTTCGGTTATAGTTCGGTGCTTCGCAAGAGGTGTCTCACACTATTTTGACTTCGACGAAAAACACTCGCTGTAGCGACGCTGCACAGCCAATAATTTGTTCCGTTCTTCTTGCGGTAGCATCAGATTCACGTCAAAAGGATGCGGAAGTTTGAAGGTATCTTCGGGTGCGCGTTCAAAGTCGGCGACAGCGATCACGTCACTTGCTTCTTGCGCTTCTTCGAGGAATGCAATTGCAGCGTCCGTGTTTCAATGCTGGTACTCCCAGGTAAAATTAGAGAACAAAACGTGGGATTGGCGTTGCTCAAAGCGCGCAATGCCTTTTTCCACAGAGACCCCGCAGTGGAGAGCTAACCTTTGGTCACTCTCTAGGATAGCGTCGACATCAGGACCAGCATCTTCACAGTAGACCGTGATCATCAAGCTTGCTCGTGGTGGCAGAGTGATGTAATCAGCGGCGATCTTTACAGTAGTGCGGTGTTCGGGGTTCTGTTCCAGCGTCATAGGGTGATCGGAGGAAAAAGTTACCGACTTGTTCTGTACACCATTTATTGCACCGTTATCCGTCAAAAAGTTCATTCCAAGAATTACTTCCTGGGAGCAGTTAGGCAAAATGACGAAAGCGGCAGGGTACGTGGTGCTGTCTATGGTGACGCCTGATGTGCACGATCCACTTGGCATTACGAGAGGGCCTCCTGCTGTGCGTATGTGCGGACCGTCCCACCTGGTCGTAACTTTCTTCAGCTTAGGCGCAAATGATCCGTTCATTACTGAGTAGCCGGCTCCCGTGTCTAATAAGGGCGACTGCATCAAAGCCGTCGATGGACAACTGGATGTCCGGCGCCGCCTTTCTCGAGTTCCGGGTGCATCGGGGCGTCGTATCTCGGCTTGTACGTGTTGACAGTCGGGAACTATGCGTCGTCGTTGTCGTCGGTTTCTCACCAGCAGCCACGGTCATGTCGAGTACGCGTCGCGCCGTTGGGCTGTCTTCGTGTTCGGGAGTCACGTCAGTGTTAGATGGGTTCGTCGGGCTGAGGGCACGGTGTTCGGCACGTCCTTGCGTCGTTGGGGGGTTTTCGTTTTTCTGCCGTTGTGCAACTTCACCTACAGAAGTTTCTGCTTTTAGTTTCCCCCGCGTGGGCTTGGGGACCTTCTACGTGAGAAGTCAGCAGTACTACGGCGGTTCGGCGACTAATACTGGTAGGGCGACGGAGAACGGTTGAAACTTGCTGGGCTTTGGTTGGTGTTGTACAGGTATTCCTCGATCTTCGTAGGGCGCTGGCCGAGTAGGGGGCGGGGTGCGTCGACGGAGAACCCTCGCAAATCGAGCCTCTTGTAGGGACAGCGATGGTAGATGTGGTCAGCCTTTCCGCAGTGGTAGCACTGCGGGCGATTATCGGGCGTTCGCCACACGTCGGTTTTCCTCGGTGTCTGGTATTGGTCTACAGGGTGTCGGGCGGGCAGCATTGGACGGCGGTATGGCTCGGCCTCTTGACGAGGGGATGGAGCAGGGAGGGGTTGACGAAGAGCTCCAGAGTAGGTCATCGCTTGTGGCTCACGGGGTGCTTCTGAAGGCGTAGAAGTCCCCAGCGCCTGTGAACCTCATCTGGGATGACGTCAGTCAGGGAAGCCACTTGAGGTTGCGGCGTCGTTGGACAAAGCTTCTGAAGCTCCTCCCTGACCACTGCTCGGATGGTCTCGCGCAATGCGTCGGAGCTTACAGTTGGGGCACCGATGGTCTCTGAGAACAGCGCATTGACAGGGCGGTCGTACTGCCTCGTTCGAATTTCTAGCGTCTTCTCCATCGCAGCCGCTTCAAACGTGAAATCGGCCACCGTTTCACGGGGGTTGCGGACAAGGCAAGCAAAGAGTTCTTGCTTGACTCCTCGCATAAGAAATCTCAGTTTCTTTTCTTCCGTCATTTCCGGGTCCACGCGGAGAAATAATCGCTTCATTTCTTCAACGAAGATCACGACTCCTTCGTTGGGGTGTTGCGTTCGAGATTCAAGCAAAAGCGCAGCTCGTTCTCTTCTCACCACGGTAGTGCAGTTCTTAAGGAACTCGCTTTTGAATTGAGTCCGGTTGGTCAAAAAGCTCTCATGGTTCTCGAACCAAGTTGTAGTTGCATCTTCTAAGTAAAAGCAGACATGCCGAAAAGATTCTTCATCGTCCCACCTGTTGAAGATACGGACGGGCTCCAGCTTCTCCACCCATTCTCCTAAGTCTTCAGCAGAGGCTTCCGAGAACGATGGAATTTACCGGGGCTGCTGCAGGACGATTGGCGACGTTGCTTTTTGCACCGTAATGGTTGTTTCGGCGGTCGTTCTGTTGGGTCCTTCTGGCAGAATACCAAGCACGGGCGGTAAACCTTGCAGTCGTCGCCTGGCTTTAGTTGTAGTGGCTTGGCGGCTTCCAGGGGTCGTAGGGAGCATGAATGGTGCGTACCCCACACCTCCCCCAGACGTCACGAAGCCAAAGACGACGCAGTTGTCTTAAAGGAAAACAAGTTTGTTGGAGAAAACTAGTGCTCCCCCAATAACTCAAACAATACACAGGCGGCGAAGCAGTAGTTAACAAAGTGACGTGCGCAAAGCTGCGTCGGCGAGTCGGAATGCCGCGGTGTTTGCTCTGTGGGCATTGATCTTTCGGCGCGAAGGTTTTTCGAGCAGTCGAATTCCATCCAGAACACTGCAGACCAAAGAATATTATTCTAGGCTGGTGATATTCGTTGGAAACACTCTCCCTATGAAAAGGAGATAACACGTACGGTATAAACAATGGAACATGCGGTTCACTTGGCCCACGTATATCATCGATAACATAGCCCGGCGAAGCCGGTTGGCAAAAACAAAACATGAACAAACAAACCCGAAACATGGTTCGTGGCAATATTTTACAAGTGAATTGCCGTATTTTTTTTATTTAACAGTGGCTCACAAGCTGCTTACAAGATTTCAGCTGTTTAACACTTGTTTACAAGCTCTCAGTTATTTACAAGCTGTTTACGAAAGTTATATTTAGCCGCATAGGTGACAGCCTTGTCCCAACAACCCAGAGAGCAGGCTGGGTTTAGGAAAGGGTACTCAACCATCGATCACATCCAAGTCGTCAACCAAGTCATAGAAAAATCCGCATAGTATTTGTGATTGTCAAAAGATCAATAAACAAACCATATAAAAGGAATGCCCAGGCAGGATAACCCACAAGCAAAGCGATAAATGTCTGATCCGAGAAAGATTGATTGATTGATTGATTGATTGATTGATTGATTGATTGATTGATTGATTGATTGATTGATTGATTGATTGATTGATTGATTGATTGATTGATTGATTGATTGATTGATTGATTGATTGATTGATTGTAGTGTTAACCCACCGACTGAACGCAGGCGATGAGGCTCTCGGTAGTGGAGGGCTCCGGGTTAATTTTGACTACCTAAGTATCTTTAACGCGCGCCGAAATCTCGTACACAAGGGCGTTTTTGCTTTTCGGTTCTATCAGAAAAGCGGCCGCCGCGGCCGAGAATCGAACCCGTGATCAGAGTAAGAGTAAGATAGGGAGATACTATCTCGCAAAACTAATAACAGCATGTCTGGAGGGGTTATTTAGAAAGCTCTATTGTGAAAACACAGGATTAAGTAGAAGCAGGGAATACTTGAGGCATTTGAGGTTTGCAGACGACGTAGTCTTGTTGAGTGAGAGTGCACAACACATGAAGACAATACTTGAGGAACTGCAATCAATAAGAGCGGCCATAGGGCTAAAAATAGACGCGAATAAATCTAATGTAATGAGGAATGAGCATGCCAAAAACGCCCTTTTAAGCTATAGGAAAAAAAAACGCTAGAAGAGGTAAAACAATATAAGCACCTAGGACAAATGGTTAGTGCTGACCGCAGCCACGAGAGAGAAATACGGTGCAGAAGTAGTATGGGTTGGGGAGCACTTGGCAAGCACTTCCAAATAATGAAAAGGAAGCTACCGCTGTCACTCAAGAGAAAGATCTACAAGCAGTACGGCCGGTGATGACATTCGGAGCTGAAAGTTCGCACCTTACTAAACAACTACAAAGCAACCTTATGTCGGCTCAGCAAGCCATGGAACGAATGATGTTAGGAATACCACTCAGGAACAGGAAACGAGCTACCTGGAGCAGAGAACAAACTGGTGTATAATATATCATACTTCACATAAACAAAAAGAAATGGGCTTTGGATGTGCATCTAGTGAGACGCACCGGCAGCAGGTGGACTGCAAGGGTAACAAAGTGGATACCAAGTAATGAGTTTAAAAGAAGGGGTAGGCCATTAACCCGATGGAGGGATGAAATACGTAACTTCGGGGGTGAACTGTGGACTCGAGCACCGCAGGACAGGAACGGTGGGAGGTCAATGGCAGAGGCCTTCGTTCTGCAGTTCACCTGGGTAGGCTGATGATGACGATGATAATGATGATGATAATTTTCTCAAACACACGACTTTCATTAAAATTTCAGCCAGCGCTACTAAATATCATTGTGTTATATTTAGGCTAATTTCAACAAAAAATGTTTTTTTTTCACCAATATTTCTCATCTTGCAAAATAATGTAAAATAATAGGATGGATATGGAGAGATTGGTCAAGAAGAAAGCGAAGAGCATTCACCCGATGGAGCGATGAAATAAAAAAAAACGTCGGGAGTAAACTATGGACTCGAGCAGCGCAGGACAGGAGCGGTTGGAGGTCACTGGGAGAAGCCTTCTTCCTGCAGTTCACCTGGGTAGGCTGATGATGACGATGATAATGATGATGATGGTAATTTCCTTAAACACACCCATAATTTCAGAGGGTGGTTGCGCGCAGGTCTTTAACGATAGCTTTTCTTCCGTACTTACCCATGAAAGCACTATCAGTTGTCCTAACGTTAGCCACGTTGCCGACACTAACATGCCAGTAGTTACGATTAGCAAAGTCGGTAGTTTATCTTTACTGAACAAACTAAAAAAATCTTCTGCTCCGGACCACCTTGGTTTCAGTAATAAAATACTAAACAATACTTCTGATGGTATGTATCGCATCTTATCCGCTTTTTTTTCACAGTCCCTTTCATCTGGTGCAATACCTGAAGATTGGAGGATACCAAAAGTCACACACGTTTTTAAATCCGGCAATTCCTTATCACCCCTTAACTGCAGACCTATATCAATAACAAGCCCTACTTGTAAACTTGTAAAGATCTTCTATCATCAAGGGTCCAATTCACATCTGCTTAGATGTTAATTCTTCTTTTGGTCAAGTACACTTTGGTGTTCCACAAGGCAGTGTCCTGGGCCCTTTACTTCTTCTAATTTTTATCAATGACTTACCAAACTGCGTTTCTTCAAGGATCAGGCTGTGTGCTGCTGACTGTGTTATTTACCGTACAATAACCAGCTTTACTGACCAACTGGCCATCCAAACTGACCTTGACTCTACATCTACTTGATGTTCCACTTGGTTAATATCTTTGAATAATTTTAAAACTAAACTTATGTCCTTTACAAACCACGCATCTCGCATTCAATCTTCCTATTCCTTAAATAACACAAATGTTAAGCTAGCAGGCACAAGTACCTGGGACTTAACCTGCACTGTGACCTGACATGGAATCATCATATCAACATCATCCTTGCATCCGCCAACGGCTCATTGTGTTTTCAAAGCACAGACTAAAACGTGCTCCATCTAACCTCCATAAACTTGCATGCGTAACTGTCATCAGACCTAAAATTGAATACGCATCTGCCATTTGGGACCCTGGCAAAGCATACTTAGTTGACCAAATTGAATCCCTTCAAAATCGCGCCGTTCGTTTCATATTTTCAGATTATTCACGTCATACCAGCGTCACGGCTCTAAAAATTCCCCGCATTTCCCCGAGGGGAAGAATGTGAAAGTGCGAATGCGCGAGTTGAATTTGCGCGGTTCGGTAATGTTCGCGAAAGAGAGATCACACACACACACACACAATTACAAAGAAAGAAAGATGCATTTATTCACAGACACCTATTTGTGTTGTCGTTGTACTTGATTGCTAGAGCGGATCTCAGCTTTGAAATTTCGTGTCAGTACTCCTTTAAGCGGGTGCATTAGCCCTTCTCACGCCCGATTCCTGGCCAATCCCCCACGTGGGTATGTGCCATGTCAGCGGCCAGGCAGCGCGCGCCCATCTCCCCCCGTTGCCAAGAAAGACGAGGAGATTCCTGGCCAATCCCCCACGTGGGTATGCTATGCGGACATCGCCGGTGGACGCAGGTTCAGGGTCGCTTAAGAAGTGCATTCGCACTTAAAACTTCGCGCATGTTTACCTATTCTATCACATCGGTGTAAACTATCACATTTATCATTGTTTCATTAACTGTACCATCACTCTTCACCTCATCCCGATTTCATTTCTTCGACACTAACCATCTTTCCCCGACGGTACCATGCCCTAAAAGTGACACGTGTGAAATGCCACACTTCCAAATATTCACAATCCTTCATACCTCGAAAAATTGTGGACTGCAATGCCCTACCATCTCACATTGTAAATGTAACAGATCCGATTAAATTCCAAGAACTTTTACACACTTACTTCGTATGTTAACTTTACTAAAAAGTGCTTTTATAGGTTTAAGAGTCCTTTCCAGATTTTTGTGTTTGTCTTATTTCTTGCTTTCTTGCTCTTTTTTGCCTCGCACCCGCTTGTATTTACTTGTTTGCCTGTTAGTAATCTTTTTTATTCATTCTTAATGTATCCCCCCCCCTATGTAATACCCTCCTAGTGAGGGACTTTAGGGGTATTTTTGAATAAATAAATAAAATAAATTAGAATTTAAGCAAACGCTACTAGATATCCTTTGGTTATATTTACGCTCATTTGAACAAAAAAATGTTTATTTTTAGCCAATATTTCTCATCTTTACCATTTTAACATAGCGTAACATGATTTGTGTTCGTTTATGTGGATAACGCAAAAAAGCTTCGCTGTGATTTGTGAGCTCAGCGTCAAGTTACATAAAGTTTCGCAAGAATTTCCCGCGTTGCCAATCGCTTAGGTAATTTACTTGGTGCATTCACGAAAAATTTACTGCCGACAAAAATTCGATGGGTGTTCTGTGAATAATTCGGTCGGAGAACAGCCTGATTTTTAATATCTCGGTTTGTACAACATTACCGTGAATAAATGTACGTAAACACATTCACCCGATTACATAACCGTAGAAAGAAAATTTCCGAGAATTAAGACACGGCGCCAAAGGGACAGGGTGTGGTCGAGGCGCTAAGACAGACCACTTAAGAGAGCTTCAGGCAGCGTGGTGAGTGGCAACGGTTGGCGAACGCCAATAAGGCAAACGTATAGTCGGAACTTTCTTTTAGTCATGCTGAGGAAGTTTTCAAATCTACAGAAATAGTTATCATGAGCCTTTAGCAGATGTGATCAATATTAAGCCGCTACATCTCGTTAAGAATTTATAAAGCACAATTTTTTGCTGAATCCACATCAGAGAAGTGCTCTCGTTCAATGTCTACCGGGCTATGGCCGACGGGATGTGTTCACAGGTGTCCCACTCGAAAGCTCTTCTCCAAATGATCCAGATTTAGCCCGTCCGCGCTGGGGACCGTCGTGGCCATGGGCAGAACCACCCACAGCGGACAGGTCAGCCCTTTGCGTCAGTCGGGCCAGGGCAGCGGGGCTCTGAGAGGACGACAGCCCCTGCTGGTGCGTGTACCAGCTGTAGACACCCTGGAGTCCAGCCAGGGCGAGCACAATGATGACGAAGGCGCCGCAGGCGACCCACCAGACGACCGCGCCCTTTGGCGTTACTCTGTCGCCGGGAACGAAGAGCTCCCTCGCCTTGCGCCGCTCACTTCCGAAGGACGCTGGGGTTGTGCGGCCGTACAGGCTGGTGGTCGCTTGGCAAGCAGTCGTCTTTCCACCAACGGACGCTGGCTCGGTGGAGCAGCCTGGCAATGGAAGCTGGACTGCGTTTGGGGTGGCCATCCTCACTTCTTCTGTTCGGTTCTCGTTCCCATGTAATGCAGCACGTGCACGTTGGGGATTGACCCGTCGGGAAATACCAATTGCGCACAGTTACAATATAGAGAGCAAGAATGAATAAAAAAGAAACTAGAACGACAAGATATAACGACGAACCAAAGCATCTGAAGAAAAAAGTGCTTTAACAAGGAGTGTGCCTCGAATGTGTCATTCATTAAACAAAAGCGATACTCCTATTTCTGCGGCCCAATTACAGCGAAGGCAAAGACACAACAATTACCTGAGGGGGGAGGGACATCAGGAGTAGTCCAAGAATTGCCTAATGGTTTCGCATCATATTTTTTAAAAGCAACAATGGATTGTTCTATGCTTCCGTGGGTGCTGATTCTGAACAATGAAAACAATACAGACAAACTTTGGGAAGGAGTCTTTGCAGTTGTATTGCCCGAAACCCAAAATAAGCATGCACACCAGAGACAAGAAACAAAGCACAACAACGGGTAAGTGTACCAACAACTCACAAAGAGTTCCAATTGAACAAGAGAGTTTAAGTCCAGCAGTAACGAAAACGGACATTGTCCGTCATTTACACTCGCTTATGTCTCGTTGCACCTCTAGTACACAAACACAGTCCAGAGAGAAGAAAACGTGGCGCAAACTAGCCGTGGACGAAGAAAACAGGGTAAGACATATATAAAAGTATGTACCAACTAGTCAGCAACAAGTTTTGTTAACAGTCCAGGGTTTTTGGGTAGCACAGTCGTCATACCTCTTTTCCAACGATGATGCAGCGTGTTCAGATCTCCAGTTGTCGTCGCGAATACGGCTCTCTTGGAAGCGCGGCTGCTGTCCCCCGACGCCTGCCGAGGTGTCTAAGCGGCGCGTAGGGTTGTAGTTGGGTAGGACCTCTGGAACGCTGCGTGGGTTCGGACGCCTTACCGCATGCGTCCCGGTCACACTCCGAACCACCTCACCTCATTGCTTCCGATTTTGACGAGATCAGCCCCGCCGCAGGACCTACTACTGATTGGCCAGCGCTCTGAGCGTTCTCGTTCTAACCTCGAAGGCGGGGCGCGGTGTCAAAGACCCTGCGGCGATTCTCGCTTCGGTCGTCTTTTTATTTCCTCCAGTGGTTTCCCTTACCTGACTCCCATCTACGGATGAATAAATATTGTCACTCACTCATCACTCACTCACTCACTCACTCACTCACTCACTCACTCACTCACTCACTCACTCACTCACTCACTCACTCACTCACTCACTCACTCACTCACTCACTCACTCACTCACTCACTCACTCACTCACTCACTCACTCACTTGCGGGATTTACTTTTGGCGCGCCTTTCTCGCCCGTCGGCCTAACCCAACAATTGTTATCTCCGATTTTAAAACGGATGTTCGAAATTTTATCAGGGGGAATATTTACCCACAGGCTCTCAACAACATCGTTCAAAATAATCCCACCTTCCTCGCGGAGCGTATTTGGATTCCTTCTCATGCGGGGCTGGAAGGAAACGAAGCGGCTAACCTTCCAGCTCGAGAGCTAACCAACCGAGCCGGGTAAAGTCGAATTCCTTCCTATAGGAGCCTAACCAACCCGCGACAAGGTTTTGACTTTCCACGAAATTAGCCGCACTTCCACCTCTCTCGCCGGCGCTATCTCACATCCCACTGGTCACTCTATATCATGGGTGAACCATACTGGAACCTTCTCCAAACAAATACCCTCCCCTGTCACGCCAGACTACACGCAATTTATCCCTGTATATTTCCCTCTCCGATATGCCCCGACCGCGGAGCCCACAAATCAGTCCCTCCCATCTCTTCTGTGGATCACTTACATGTGACGTTAGGCAGGTCGAATTCTCCGGTTCAGCAAGAACTCGCCGAACGAGCATCCCAGTCACCGGTGCCCTTTCAACGCTGCTCACGACTCGACTCAACCCAACTGATGCTCAATAAAGTGGATTATCTCTCGCTCGTTGCAACTTTTTCGCATTACTGTGGGTTTCATACGACTTCTTTCAAATAGTACAAAGGAAGACAAAACAAGCATTTGAAGCTATTTTGGCGAATGCTTGAACCTGTGCCTACAAAAAGCGAAATGAGAATCGAACCGACCAAGACATGAGTGCCGAAAGCTGCATAGAGATCACAAAGGTTGTTATATGATCACAGTATATTTTTTGCATATTTTAATGCGTAGTATTATTTTCATATTATACCGAAAGCAAGGACCGTACAACGCCCTGCATTTCTAGAAAAATGCAGATTTTGCGGAAGTTCTACGTGCAATCGTTATAATAGCGTGAGTGGAGATAGTTGGTCAAACAGGATTTTGAAAAACCACAAATAAAAGAACTAGAAAAAAAAAGGCGAAAAGTGTCTAACCGTGTAACGCCCTGCATTTTTACTACAATGCAGATTTGGTGAAAGTTCCACCTGTAACCGTTATAACAGCGGAAATGGAGAAAATTGGGCGAACAAAACTTTGAAAAACCAGAAATTAAGAGAAATAGAAAAAAAAAAGTAGCGAGGGTGGCGAACAGTGCAACGCCCTGCAAATCCAGAAAAATGCAGATATTGCGGAAGTTCCAGCCGTAATCGTTATAAGAGTGTAAATGGAGATAATTGGTCGAATAGAATTTTCGAAAACCAAGAACTACGAAAAAAATTAATAAGTAGCAAATAGTGGCAAACATGCAACGCCCTGTATTTCCACAAAAGATTTGCGATAAAGAACTCACACTTCAGACAAGTTGCATAACAATGCTACACATTAGTAGACACTTCCCTGAATTTCTGCAGATTTTTTAAGCAGCTCTCAGTCATTTTGAGTACGTTGAGATTAACTGCTAAAAGTCGTGTTCCCACTAAATGCGGAAAATAAATGTATCCAAATTCGCAGTACTTCCGAGTGACCCCGTGATGAGGAGCACGACGTTATCAATTGCAGTGGTTTATCGCTTGCTGTGAAATCTCTCGCCTGGATGCAGAAGTCGATGATAATGACAGCGTTTTGGCTACTGACTGCCTATGTGTCGATGTAAACAATGATTGTAATAGGCATCATTACCAGTTATAGTGCTAGAAAGTAACTGAACATATTAATATAAACAGTAAGAAGAACAAAGCAAAGCAGGCATAAAGTGAAGACTAAGCTCAAAAATTACTCCCACCTCCCCTCGCGGGAACCTTTGTGTAGATGCGACGCATAGGGGGTTCCGTTGTTGTTTCCGTTAGGTTGATTCTCCCATCGCGTGAAACGTGCCGTGAACCCCCTGCCGCGGTTATGACGCAACGTGGCGCGGCTATGACGCAACACGATCCAACACAATCCAATTTAATCCAATCAAATCCAAATCTAATCCAATCCAACCCAATCCAATCCAATCCAATCTAATCCAATCCAATCCAAGCCAAGCCAAGCCAAGCCAAGCCAATCGAATCCAATCCAATCCAATGCCCCTCGCGAGAGAGTGATCGCTATCGGAGAGGAGAGAGGGTGAGCGGCGGAGAGAGCAGCTCGCGCGGCGAGGAGAATGGGAGAGGGGTGTGGACGAACAACGACAACGCCGTATGGAGGCACAAGGCGAGTGAATGAGATGCCGTCGCATCTAAAACAGTGTACTTTCTGCCTGTTTCACAAGCACGACAGATCAAGGTAATCCTATGTACTTACAGGCTCAATGCTTTTTTTTTTTGCGAAATAAACCAAGAAGGGACGTAAATTTATGCTCGTTGGAATCAACGACTACAGGGTTAATGACATGAATAGCCAGAAACCACCAAGAGAGGGTTAGCCTACGGTTAGTGTCTAAATCTTCCAGTAGCTGTTTTATAATGACTTCGGGTAAATAATTAGGGTTTATGAGCCTAAATCAATGTTCTGACGTGTTACCTAGGTTTAATTTTTGCTGGGTACGAAATGCGTAATATACTCGAACGAACAGGTATAACGCTTTACTCACTGGAGAGTGAATTCTCTTCGTACTGGAGAGAAAAATTTCCCTTTGTAGGCTCAGAAATTCCCTATTTTTAGCATTTTCCCCAGCCAGCGCCAGCGCCACCCATGCCTACTTTACGCAGCCTTCCGGACGCGGACACCGTTGAGAGAACTTTTCAGGGTGAACTATAATACCGTGCATCTGCTGATCAGCAGCATTTTACTGTGCATTTCGCGTTTTGTTCCAAACAGCATGCTTACTTTGCAAGCTAAAACTTCAAGTTAAAACTACCTGTATAAAAAGAACAAAACTTTGTTGAGTAATTCAGGTAATTCTAGCTCAGCGCTGGGACTGCTGGCGGCATCTCTTGTTGACAGCACGCGAACTGAGGTGCACCCGAAATACGTTTTTGTATATTGTGTAGAAATACATGCGAAGAGGCTTCAGTCCTTCACTCGCCGCTGCTTCACACTACAATAGCTCTTTCTCACGGAGTATTCTTTCCTCTACGCTCCCTCCATGGGTCCCTTCAGTTTCATGAACTGGCTTGTAAGCGACCTGGGATGCTTGTGGCTTGCGGGAACACGACTGCGGATAGTATTTGAACACAAACCCGAAGAGGTGTTTGGGAAGTTTTTAAAACAAAACGTAATAATAACTGATGCGAGTTCCGCTTTACTGACATTATTTTTATTTTTATTCCATGACACCTAAAATTTGCTGCATCTATTAAAGGTTCCCCTTTTCCCCTGCGGCCAAAATTACGACCTAAAATTCCCCGAAAAAGGGAACATTCCCCGCACGGAACATCACTGCACCTTGCGTATGTGTGCCTCGGATGCTTTTAAAGACCATAGTCTTTCTTGGGCTACTTAAACCCAGAAATTTTGGTCTGTCTGTATGTCTGTCTGTCTGTGACTCGATTCAGCCACCCGGCCAAACTAAAACAATGCCTGCGCAATAGTCTTATATATACAGCTAAATCTACCCGTCTAAGTCCGGTGTATTGTTCATACCTGTCAACATTGTTGAAGAAGAACAAGACATTACGCAAAAAGAAGAGAACAAATTAATACAGAAGTGATGTTTGCAGTGTTCCTTTATAAAAAATCATACATGCTTGACTTTGGCGAAATTAAATACCTCATCAACTCCTGAAAAAAAATTCACTTTGCCGTCGCCTGCTGTCGCCCGCGCCACTATAGCTTCTTGCGGCATTTTAAGGAATCAACCGGCAACAGTTACGAAAGGTTCCACTAGATATGTTCCACGTTCTGCTTGCAACGCACGTGGAGTAGGGAAACGCGGTTCTGTAAATGTTGAAGTAGGGCGCCTCGATTCACGCGCGTCTTCGCCGTACGGCAGCATTGGCATCGAGACACACGGTTTGGAGCAGTGGAACGCGGGAAATTTAAAATGATTTAAGCAAACCTTCGGAGTCTTTACCTAGGGACTAGCGCGACGCAAGAGGAACAACATGAGAGGTGAGCGGGAAAGCGAAGGGAGGTATTTACTTGGCAAAAGTCAATAAAGACTGTCGTCTTTTGACGACATTTGCAACGAAAGAAGTAGATACGCGGCCAATTTTTTCGTCTAGCCCCAAGCGCTCTTTATAAAAATAAACGTATGGCTCATTGACACTGATGAAGCGCGTCGTATTACACATTGCCCTTATAAGGATGAAGCGGATCGTGTTACACATTGCAAACGGATGAAAAGGTTTCGGGGGGTGGGCGCCTCAGAATGCTTATGCGTTAAAATGCTTAGCTAGCGTCCGTCTTTCTATTCTATTAGCAGTGATCATATTTATTTTGAATAGATGAGAGTAGGCGTGTTCGGTTCAGAGATACGCGCAGCTGCCGAATTTTTTAATAATATCGCAAAAGCATCGGCCGGCAGGTGGGTCAGCGCCATATCAGGGTAGAAAGCGGCGAAAAGAGCGAGAGCACTGCGCATGCGTAGAACGATCCGGCCAATGCATCCGTCTGCTAGACTGTTCCCGCAACAACGATACAACCCCGTCTCCTTATGATCAGCCGACTATCTTAACTTATGGGCGGTGAAAGCAATTTCATGTGCGCCGCGTTCCCGGACAGGCGGCTGATAACCACCGGAAAGGGTTGTTTTGTGGATGCGGGAAAGACCTAGAAGACGACGGATGCACTGGTGGAATTTTTCTGCGCATGGGATGTACTGTCGCTGTTTTCGCCGCTTTCTACCGTGATACGGCGCTAAACCACTCGCTGGTCGGCGGTGCAGCAATATTAAAATATCGGCGGTTGTACAAGAGCGGCCCTTGCAGGACGATTCGGAACGTTGATATGCCGTATTCATATTCTCTGTTGATATATGATAGACCCACCCAAGAGGTACCAAACCACTCTCAATTACGGAGAGAATGCGTGGAATTGGGTTAAAAGAACACTGCAAAAAAATTGTGGGTATTTGAGAAAATGTTTTCACACGATCAAACGATATTTCGAAGTACGTGAAACAGCTTTTCAATGTGGTCGATACTCTGCACATTTAATGTCTTTTAGTGCAGGATTGATGTAGGCTGCGTGCTTCGTTCACTTACACTTGTTTAGGGCATTTCAAAGCGCAGTTCATACACTGTCTCTCATTGTTTCGCACTTGTTACCTCGTCACTCCGGGTAAACAAAAAGCGCGTTTGAAGTTCGCTAAAGGGCGTCAGGCATAGATAGATCCGGTTGCCCTGGACTATTTAGCACCTGTATTGCATTGTCGTTGACGGCACTGGCGTTGGGTGGTGTTGCAATAGTATCGGTCATAGTGGCATTGATGGCACTACCGCCCTCTTCATCCGGCTCGTATACCTGCGGCACGCCAACCTTGTGGACGTAGACTGGCTTTTCCTCGGCATTGGCGCCGAGTAGCGCTGCTAAGGCAGCGGTATCTCGTCCTGTCTTTTTTGCTATCTGGCGTAGAAGATATCGCGGGTCGCCGACCAGTCCGTACCAGAGGACCACCACGAGCGCGGAGGCGATCAAAATGGCGACACTTGTGCACACGGCGAAGACCACCGTTCGGCCCATGCTGGCTTGAGCCTCGGCCTGCTCGTCATCGGCTCTCACCCGGTCGCGCACCACTGCAGCTACCAGACGCCCCTCAGATTGCTGTTGCGGCGACAGGGAAGGACGGGGCGAGTCCGCCTCACGGGATGAGCTGGCGTCGGCTGACCCGCTGTCTCCGCAAAAGTCTACCTGTGCGTCGGCGACTGTGCCCATACTCTCGGCGATGCAGCAGCTGCTGTGGTCTTCTCCTTCTTCTTTGTTTTGTTTGGAGATGAAAGAGATTAGAGGATACCTAAATGTTTGTTGTGAGTTGGGAATGTGAACGCCGCTGAGTGCATTTTTCAAGTTTTACGTTGCGAGTACTGCTTTCAAGAATCGCTGCAGGATGTCGGTATTGTAATGGCGAGAAAGGCCACTTCTTGCTTCTCCCGAGATTGCGGCCGCAGACGCTGGAGATGCTTCACGATTTTTAGCGTTAGGGTGCGCTCTCCCGCGCAGAGCGCGATATGGAACGCGTCGGAGCCAATGAGAGATTCAGGAGCCGCTTTGCAGCCACACACGCGCTGCGCCCGGTTTTTTTCTTGTTCCATGGGTCATATAACGCTTTCCCAAACGTTGACCAATTGGGTATGTGCGTCCTAAGCATTCGCCAATTCCCATTCACAGGTATGTGTTACTCCCCACAGCCAATGGGGTGTTTGGGAGTCGTCACGCTGGTACAGACGCTCGTTGAGGGCTTTCGTTTTACTGTGTTCAACCACCTGATGCTTGCGCATTAAAACAGTACGATGTTGTGTATTTCTAATATGTACCTACGACGTTTGGTGGATGTAAAATTATAAAAATGTAGATTAATTCTGCATTCCACTTGGCGACAGAGTTATACAGAGACAATTCAAGGGCCCTCAATAGGGAGTCGTAGGACGCCGAAACCACGAATGACGGTACTGTATATAGCGCTCCATACACAGAGCCGAAATTGCAAACGTAATGGAACACTGTTCAACGCTTACTATCTCTCATCACTCTTGACTTGGATATCGATTTGCAGCAGGCGCCTTTAGACGCGATTTCAACATTTGCGAGCCGCATAAAACGTTTTATGCAATGTGACGGGAGGAAAGGGAAAGGCTCGTTGATTTTTACCCAAAGCGGGTGCGACCTTGAAAAACAATTGAGGATTCCGCAGTGACGTCCCTGGAAGCGCCCGGGTCTTAGGCGGTCGCGTTGCAAGGTCCCAGCACTAAGGTCGGCAGGGGGAGGGGGTTGCTTTCGTGGAGGCTGCAGAGGTTATCCGGCGGTATCATCTGAAACTAAAGACAGTGCCAGACACTGCAACTAAAGACAAAGCAATATTGTGATGATAGCAGCATTACTGAATCAATTCAAACTGCTCAAAGGCTCGCCGGTGGTGCAGCCCTTATGTTCAAGCTCGTTTCCGATTGCACTCGGTAGATTTCCATGCGGTAATTTAATTGGGCGACCATCTTATCCCGAGTTATCTAGTTCCTCACTGTTCCGCTTCCCCTCTGGAAGTACTCAGGGGGAGACATAAATTCCGCGCCAGTACTTCAGGTGGTTTTCCATGCGATTAACTCGCTTGCCTGCTCTTTTCATCAGGCCTTTGTTTGAGCCCTGCGTTATATTATTTTTTGTCCTACATCCAAGTTGCGTATTTCAGTCCATGGCGGCGGGTTCGAAACATAACTTTCATGTTTCTGAAGTTCAACGTCAGAAGTAATGCCTCTTCAAATTTCTGAATTGAAGCGACACACTGTGAGACAGTGTGAAGGATTTTAGTTTCCACAAGGTTTCATTGGTGAGAGAACGAGGCATCGTACTAGTTTTGTGTAAACCCTTGGAGAAGCCGATTCAATGCATAAAGTGTTATGGTAGGGGGGATGGGGCAAGGGCATGTTATTCTACGCCACTGGACGGCACGCCACCGCAACCGCTACCGCCACCACATCAAATTCTTGCTCAAGAGTGCAACACCACACGTGTAAATTTCTTTGCTTTATTTTTGTGTGCCAAATAATAAACAAACTTCGAAAGCTTGCTTCAGCGCTTTGACGATAACAAGGGGCATAAACAATCGTGATGATCGCGGGAAATATTCCTTTGCCTGAAAGCCAGCTTCAAGTGCCGAAACGAAAGCCCGCTATGCTCAGGACGTTTTAACAACGCAACCTAGACCATTTTCCTTCTGCTACTACGTCTTGGATCATGTCGGAAGTGGCTTCTATTATTGTCTAATTGATTTTCTTTTGTTTAAGTTGTAGATAAACACCAGAAGCGGTAGGGAATAGAAGAAAAAATCGTCGGAAGTGGCTTCTATTATTGTCTAATTGATTTTCTTTTGCTTTAGTTGTAGATAAACACCACAAGCGGGAATAGAAGAAAAAATCGACGCTTGGGCCGTCGACTCAGGTTTATGTTTGGATGAAGAAATATTGACACTTGAACGAATTGGCTATGTCAACAATGGGAAGCTCACGGGGCCTTCACTTATCTGCAGTTGCCATATTTTACCAAGTCGAAGGCCTCGCTGGATCTACAGGGCAGGCCCTCAATAGCAGTCATAGGACGCCAAAGCAACAAATGGCGGTAGTGTGGCGCTCCATACACAGAGCAGAAATTGCAAACGTAACGTAATTCTGCTCATCATTTACCATCTCTCCTCACTCCTAACATGGATCATGAGATGTGTCACTTTTAGCTGTGTCACTTTTATTGCGTGTTTTCGATTTGATGCAAGCCTGTCAAGTTAAGTAAGCGCACAGTACGAGGGTGATATGAGGCTGTCACTGAGATTTATTTATTTTTTCGTTCTCGAAGCCACTGCATAAGCTTAGTCGCTCCAGTACGAAACGGTACTGCGCAGTTCAGTGTATCCGGGCAACCCATATACGGCGTGTCATGCGTTACTTCAGTTGTTCTTTCTAGTGACGGTCAGCTATCTTTAGCCCTGCGGTTTTACGAAACCCACCCGGTAAGACATGTTTTTCATCTGGAGCAAAATGCACCGCAAAATTTTCACAGTAGCACAAAAGATATGCGCATTTCAAGAGGCTGCCTGCAGAATAAAATGCCATTTATTGCCATTTATTAATAAAATTCCATTTATTATTAATGCCATTATTATAATGCCATTTATTAATAAAATGCAGAATAAAACGCCCCAGTTACCCTTGAAAGCTGTTTTTACTGCGAAGCAGTACTTGTTTAAGCACCCCCCCCCCTCCTTCCCCCCCGTTTTTATTCCGGTGAAGCCGATTTACTCGGCCCCGCTCCAGGGCTCCTCCTCGCAACCGCCGAGTTTTCTTTCACACAGCGGTTATCACAGCTGTTATTCCCCTCGCCACTACCGATACCTCTTTTACAAGTTGCGCAGTCGGCTGACATCAGCCGTAGCGCTGTTATCAGATAATTGCGGGGAATCAACAGAAGCGTGAAAGGGTGTAAAAACCACCAGAAGCCGCCACCACCGCCGCCGCTGATAATGTAGCCACGGCCGTTGCCCCATCAAATGCCTCCTCGCCCACTAGGTGCCGGTCCTTGGCGGTTGAAAGCAACTTGCCTTGTTGAAACGCCGGCGTGGGCACATAATTCTCCTTTTACTTCAAAGCCATTCCGAGCAACATTGTCGCGTCGGCGGCCCTCGTTGACCTGCTGGTATAGTTCCTATGGCGGGAGAATAAAAATAGATCTTAGTCTGGCCGCATACAGTCTTTTTCTCTCCCTTGCCCGGTGTATTTAACGCCTATGTGCCCATCCGTGGTTTCCGGTTTAGGCGTGCGCGGGTTGTGGGCTGTGGAGAGAGGGCATGCCCGCACAACAGGAATGCCGCTACCGATGACATACCCGTTGTGGTGGTGGGAGTTTTAAACCTGGGAGTCTCATGGATCAATGCGCCTTGTCAGCTCTCCTCCGCAATCGAGTGATTTAAGTTTGGGTTGGTGTCTTGCACAGACAATAAGATGCCTACGACTGGGCAGCGAAAGGGACACCCATGTGTGTGTCCGCTAGAATAAAGATTGAGGCCTTCGAGGTGGTAAGTCGTTATGCGAAAGACGTCTACCGTTCGCTTGGAGGAAGAAGAGCGGAAACTGAAGAAGCGTCAGCCCGACCAGAAGCGTGAATGGACGGGAAAACACCGGAAAGCCATGGTGCCACCGTTGCCGCCTCAAGTTGCAGCTCGTCACGTAGCTGCGAATCCCTCCCGGATGAACAGCAACTGGCCCGCTTGCCACGGGGGCCAATATCACTGGTTCACGTTAAAGGGCTTTCAGAGGGACACGTTTGACAGTGTATTTCATTTCGAAGCACCCGCTCATGACCGGTTGCCGGCTTATGCATGGATGGGTTGAGAGTGGAGGGAGGGAGGGGGCGGGAATGCGCAGCTTAGTTTCATGCCATTATTGATGACATGCCCACTATGTTGGCTTGACGTTTAATCGTAGCCAAAACAGACGACTGGGCGAGTTTAATCGTAGCCCTCAAACAGCCCAAAGAGACCGGCCCGGTGTCCTGAGTGGTAGAGTGGATTGGGTTCGCGTGTTACGCAAACAGGAAGATGCCTACGACGTGGGAGGGAAAGAGACAGCTCTACGTTTGCCCGCTAGGATAAAGCCCAGGTCTTTCCAAATTTCGTTCAGGTAATTGGCTAGGGAGTATGCTCAGCCACAAAATGCAAACAAACGTATTTTGTTGCGTACACTCCGTGGAGAGCGTGCAGCTTCGCAGGCCATCCGTTTTCACAGAGTGGAAGGGCACTGACTTTTTTTTTTTTGCAAACCATATCCCATGAATAAGCTGACGACGTACTACCATGTCAATTACAGAAATGTTTTACGCAATTCACATCGGCCAAGTTCTTCCGTAGTGGCTCATGCCCAGAACACGAAAAAGCCCTCACAATACATTGCTTAAAAATGGCAGCATCTCCACTTCGTGGATGATAGGGAAAGTGCGGAGTACAGGGACTCGAAATGACATTCATGTTGCGCCCCGAGTGACGTCCGAATTGCGCTCCGACCAGCATTCGATTTGAGCCGTGAGAGTTGAGTTCTTAGATGGAGGGATGATTCGTATTCGGGGAAGCTATTCAGGGTATAAATCATGGTCTCTACGCGGACGACATTACCATCTGGTCCACCACGGGTTCAGTGGGAGCAATGGAGGAGCGCCTACAGGAAGCAGCGGACGTAGTAAATGGCTACGCAAGGTCATGCGGGCTGAGCTGCGCCCCTCAAAAATGCGAACTATTGCTCGTGTCTCCAACTAAACAGAAAGCTTCAGAGACACCCACCATCGCCATACACATAGATGGGCACATTATCACCCCTGCTCAAAGCATCAAGATACTGGGCGTCACCTTTCAGGCGGACAAGAAAAATATCATAACAATCAACAAGCTCAAGTCCATGACCGAGCAAGTAACACACATGCTCAAGCGCATAACAACTAAGGCAAGGGGCATGGGTGAATCCGATACACTCCGACTCGTGCAGGCGTTCGTCATCTCGCGGATCACTTACGCAATACCCTATGCTCTGCTCTCAACAACGGAATTGAAGAAACTGGACACCATTATACGAAAAGCCTACAAGCAGGCTCTGAGCCTACCAGTCAGCACCTCGACAGACAAACTGCTTCGTCTCGGACTCAACAATACAGCTGATGAACTCATAGAGGCACACCTATCCCATCAGAGGGCAAGATTAGGCACTACAGAAACCGGCAGATCCATCCTTTCGAGACTTGGACTATCGATTCCGCTTCAACACCCAACACCCGAAGTCACAGACATCCCGCATGATATCATGCGCCACATTACAGTACCTGTGCTACCGCGAAACATGCACCCAGTGCATCACGCCGACCGCAGAGAAGCAAGAGCCCGTGCTATCTCAAAGCGGTATGGAAGCCATCCTGCCGTGGCGTACACGGACGCGGCCCTCTATCCCGGAAGGCGGGCCTCAGTAGCAACAGTTATTATAGGCCAAGAGCACCGCACCAGCGTATCACTGGACCGAGCCAACCCTCTACTCACCGAGGAAGCGGCCATTGCCTTAGCGCTTACCCAAACTCAGGTTGAGACCGTAATTACTGACTCTCAACAGGCTTGTCGCAACTTTTCCAGCGGGAGAATACACAAAATTGCACTTAAAATACTTCAACAGAAGCCACTAAGAAGACCCGCCAAGATAATCTGGGCGCCTGCGCACATTGGACTCTCAGGGAACGAGATTGCCCATCTCACAGCTCGAGAATTGACCGGCCGAGCACCTGAAGAAGAAGATCTGCGTCCGCTTCCTCTAGTCTCGTTTCATGAGATTACAACGCACTATCGGCTCCAAAGACAAACGTACGCCCTACCGCACAAACAACTACCCAAGGGTCACGATAGAATACTTCGTGCCCTGCAAACTAATACTTACCCCCACCCTAGCAGAAACCACCACATAGCCCCCACCCTGTATCCCCGTTTGTGCCGCTTCTGCGGGGAGTTTGGAACACTTTTTCACATGGTCGGCGGCTGTACACAAAGCCCACTTGACCCGCCCAATCCCTTCCACACCTATGAGCTTTGGGAGAGCGCCTTGGCCAGCTCTTCCCTCGACGTCCAGCGCAAGTTGGTAGAGAGGGCAGAAGACGCGGCCCGTGCCAATGGACTCCTGGAATGAGGAGGCCACCCTAAGGACTCTTTAATAAGAAACAATAAAATGTTTAGTCTCTCTCTCTCTCTCGGGGAAGCTCGTTGTCTTCGCAGACGTTGAGCAGCAGCGTGACGCTTCTTACGGTTCGTTTCCGTCCATGGGGGGAAGAGGGTGTGTGATTTCCGGAACCTGCTTATATACGCGGTGCACTGCGGCGCCATCTCCTGTTTACGCGTAGCGCCATCTAGCGTAGTTCGATGTAGTCACTGTGCGTTACAACTTGATCACAACCAGACTACACCATGGTTTTTGCGCGTTTTCTCGTTGCTAAGTTATCTTTGTGCCTGTTTTCGAGTGTTTTGGAGTGTTCTTGTATCCTTTTAGGTGGTTTCCACACAGGTTTTCTCTTCATGGGGGTGTGCGCACTGATGGATGCGGACTGACATTAGGAAGTCATAAGGTACTCCGCACCATTACAGGAGAGGGAATAAGCCGTTTGACTCTTTGGTACTAACTCACGGTCGTAGCCCAGTGGGTAAGACGACTGACACTAACTATGTCTGGTCTATCAGGCACAGGCTCGAATCCTGCCGGTACCTGTGTGATTTGTTCACGATTTTAAATGCTATGCGCACGGATGTGGACGGACATTGTGAGGTCCTAAGGTGCTCCACACCTAAAAAAAGTTCTGGCACTCGGCACCCAACCGCTCAAAGCAACAAGGATGTCAGTGAGAGTTCTGGCTAGCATGAAGACTAAAAAGTTCATATTTCGGCTAAGTGATTAGCAAAGCATAACGGCCATGCCTACGTCTACTAAAAATAGTGTAAACGGAAGTTATGAGTGTAAGAATGACGAAAGAAGTAAAAATGATAAAAAGGGCTGGGTCCACGAAAACGCTGATTATTACTTCTAAGCTCACCTAAAAGAAAGAAAAAAAAAGGAAACTCCCGACAGTACGGCATAAGCGTATACGAGCATAACAAACAGCCCGTGCAGCGGCTTTCGCACCCCCTCAGTCCTGCTCTTCTAATTGACGAGATTTGAAAGAGCGGTTAACATGCTGATTCACTTCGCCATTTCTGAACTTTCCTTTCTACCAATTCATTTTTTTCTTCTTTACTGGGTGTTTGTGATTTATTTTATTTCAGTTCGTAGGGTTCGTCGATGACAGGGCTCGTTGCCCGTTTCTCGTCTGATCAGCACAATTTATAACATTTTTCCGGAGGCTCCGTCGGAAATTTTGTTTAGAAAGCAACGCAAGGCAAACGGAATTCATGGAAAGCAAAGTGTAAGGTTCCCGCTAAAAATGCTGACAATGCCACACCCACTTTACAACTTCCGTTGCTGTCGACGCACTTTCAGTCCAAGGATTATCACTGGTGGGACCGGGAAAAAAACGCCGGAGAAGTGATCGCATTGAGCGAGCTCTGACCAATTATGGCTATGAAGGGATGATTATGACGCGAAATAAGCAGCAGCCAACAGGAAAAGACGCTTTGACAAGACGCCGTGACAAGCGGACGCCTGCGACGTGGAGGCGAGGCTCACGGGAACAGTTATAAAGAGCAGAGCAGCGGCAGTTTGTGAAGGAGTCTGGAAGAGGAAGATTACTAACGGAACCTTTAATGACTAGACTGCCATCGCCTGCTGCTGCGACAATGAGCTTTAAATGATGATCCCACTTCTCACTGAGAGAATGAGACACGCGGGGAGAGAGAGAGAGAGAGAGAGAGAGAGAGAGAGAGAGAGAGAGAGAGAGAGAGAGAGAGAGAGAGAGAGAGAGAGAGAGAGAGAGAGAGAGAGAGAGAGAGAGAGTAACACGCGCATTGGTTTTTTCAACACCGTGGTTGTGTTTTCCCTGCGTTGTGCCCCAGCACCGAAGAAAAGACGCAGAATCCTCGTTTTTATTTTTTTAGTGGTTGTAAACGTCTTACAAGAAGGCACTACATTTGAACAAAAGGCATGCGGACATAAGTAAAACGGAAAAAGGCTGACGGAAATGGCTGATAATGACCGGTGAACACGAGGTAAGCTGATAAACTGCATCTATGTTTATGACAATTTTGAAGGAAAGCTTCAAAAAGGACAAGAATACTCTTTCGCTTTAAATCTTCTTTTGCTTTAAATCGCCAATTTTATCGTTCAAATTCTCGATAGGTGTCTGATGCAGCTTAGATAGTAATCGTTGAGACAATTCAAATCCTTCTTTGAGAAACTAGCCTTCTAAAAGTCGATTAGTTTCATTTGGCCGCTGAGGAGGACCGTTCCACTTAAGACGCTCACTAATACTGACGAACGTTAACGTGTACCCCTACGCGATGTCTGTAGTGACGTCGTAGGCGATTCGTCGTGAGTCCTTTAAGTTCCATACGTCGCGATCAAATGGCATGGGCGATGGAATGTAACCACGAGTGTCATTACACTGGCCTCAATTAAGTTTATTGGCAGTAGTTTTCTATTCGGTGAACACTAATCGCACTGCCCCGGTCACGTTGTAGGGGTAGTGCGACGAAATGGCTGGTGAGTCACCACCACATGATCTGTTTCTTTTATAAACTGTAGCTTGCTTCAAGCTTGAAATAAAGCGTTCAAGTGCGCATGCATGTCAGCTTTTTGAACGACCAATATTTGAAAACCTTGTGTTCACGGTCGTTTCCAAGCGAATGAGAGGACCCTTAAAAATCACAACATGGACATTCCGACTTTATACCCCGCCTATAGCGGACCCGAGGTAGAACCCCCGTGATCCCGGTTCGATTAAATAGTGGTCCCATAAAATACTCCGCGCGTTTTTGGCGTCTGGTGCAATGCCTTTGGCGTCTGGTGCAATGGCGCCGAAAGTCGCATTAAGTCTGCTTGGGATCACCTAGCGGCATGAAAAAAAAAAAAAGAAACGATTCTTAGAAAGCGAACACATGCTTGTACACATATGCGGAAAGCCGAACTAATCTTCAAAAAAAAAATAATAAATCAGTAATCACCAGTTATAATTGACAGTAGTTGTCCTTATTGGGGATATGGTCGGAAACAGCCACCACTGGGGCTGAGGGCCAGCCTCCCTAGAATCGATGCGGCTTCTACGCGTGCGTACTTCACGTGGTTTTCGCAGTGCCCGTCGTTGGGGGGGGGGGGGGAAGAGGGGGGTTTTACGCGCATTTGCAAGCACGCAAACAGGCACAGGGGTTGCACGCATTGCAACTTGGTGTGGCAACAAGTTGCGCACGAGTCAACGTAAAGCTGTACCGCTGTGGGGACACTGCAAGACGTACAAGCACGCAACGAAGTGAAGGGTAAACAGGGCCATCTTCGCACAGATGTCTTTCAAACATGTGTTTCCTTTGGCGTCGCACGCTTGGAAAACATTTCGAGTGCCGCTTGCTTTTTTCGGTCATTGCACTCAGTCGAGATGCATTTTGTGTTGTTCTTGAGCCACTGTCGATCATGCACCGGAGAGCTGCATTCAAATTCTTCGTGAAGAAAAAAATTTGTAATTGAAGATTGCCTTCTCACACCTAAAAGTATTTATTACTACGTATGTCTGTCGCTTTGCTGAGTCCGCTACTTCGCGGCTGTATTCATTTTGTCGCAATTGACATTTTTTTCATTTGGAATTGCACTGAGTATAACTACGTCGAAACTTGACAAAAGGACGGGGACGCCGCAACCTCTTGTCGCCAACTTTTGACGTATTTAGAATACCCAGAGCAATTTCAGACGGGGCAGCACCGACTAACCCCATTGATGTCCTCTTGGCAGTCGTGCTGAGCTTTTTGTCGACGTGCATTCATGTCCCAGTATTGCTCAACATTATGGAAGCGCTCGGCTTCACGCGCGGGATCTTGTTTCGTACCGCGAGCACGACGTCTTCGACCACTTCCATGTAGACGGTCCCTTCGACGTTCTTCGTGTACGTTGCTCTCTCCGGTAGGGAGCACAAAACGTGGCCTCCTTTTATTGAATACACCGACAGACACACACAATA